>NC_069501.1:372250478-372550478 GCF_027579735.1 Bombina bombina
TTATTTCTCTCTCTCTCTTTCTCTCTTTCTTTCTTTCTTTCTTTCTTTCTTTCTCTCTCTCTCTCTCTCTCTCTTTTTCTTTCTTTCTTTCTTTCTTTCTTTTTCTCTCTCTCTCTCTCTCCTTTTCTCTCTCTCTCTCTCTCCTTTTCTCTCTCTCCTTTTCTCTCTCCGGTCTATAAGAACAGACAGTTCCCTTGACCGCAATGTAAAGGCAATTTTCAGTGCCAACACCCCACTCCCACCAACTTTAAGCCCCAAAACTGCCTTGTACAGTTATCTTTTATTAAAAAAATGCTAAAAAAATTTTATATAAAAAACTAAAATGCCCTTTTTTTTGAGGGCATTTGGGGCACTTTTAGTAAATGAACCAGAGATCTAATCTAATTTAAGGAAGCGCTAATTGCTACCGAGAACTTGCGGTAGCAGTAACCAGCCATTACATTAATTAATTTTAATCTAGCCCTCAATACATTTCATGCACCTCTTTTTTTATTATGGGTGCAGAAAACCTAGGTTTAACTGCATGTGCTGAAAGAGAGTTGCTACACATGCGCAAAACCGTCAGCACTGGAATGTAGTAAAAGCTAGATTTCAACATGCTGGCACTCAATACTAGAGGGAGGTGGGGAGTAACCTTAATAATAATCTTATAAAATGTATTTAGTGTATAATGTCTCTTTAATTCTCCCCCCCCCCCCCCTTCAATCTGGAAAAATAAGTGAAGCCTTCAATTTACTATCTTGTAAATCATCCTTTAACGGCAACAACCTACACTAAACATTTCCTGTAGCTGCTTATAAATCGTGCACAATGCTGAGGGTAAATTTTGGACCATTCCTCCTTACAAATCTGTTTCAGTTTATCAGTATTTTTGGTTGTGTTGATTGCACAACCCTTTTCAGGTAATGCCACAGCATCTGAATTGGAACTATGACTTGGCCATTCCATAACACAAATCGTCTTCTTTTTCAGCCATTCTTTAGTTAATTTACTTGTGTGCTTGTTGCATCACCCGACCTCTCCAAAGCTTGAGGTCATGGACTGCTGCCCTGACATTCTCCTGTAAAATGTCTTGATACACTTTTGAATTCATTGTTCGCTCAATGATTGCAAAGTGCCCAGGCCCTGAGGCAACATAGCAGCTCCAGATCTAGATGCTTCCTCCACCATGCTTCACAGATAGGACGAGGTTTTGGTGTGGTGTGCAGTGCCTTTTTTCCTCCTTGTATAATGTGCATTTTTGCCAAAAAGTTAAACTTTTGTCTTATCTGTCAATTTTCCTAGAAGCGTTGTGGAACATCCAGGTGCTTTTGAAGCAAATTTGAGACATGCAGTGATGTTTTTCTTTTAGACCACAGTGGTTTCCTTCGTAGGGTCCTTCCATGAACACCATTCTTGTTCAGTTTTTTTTCTCTGATATTGGACACATGAACAAAGACTTTTGTACTTTGGGGTCGATTTATCAAGTTATGGCGGACAGGGGGCGCACATACGCGTCCCTGTCCACTGCAGCTCGCCTCTGGCAGACTGAATTCTGCTGCCGAAATTCAGCATCGCAAATGAGCACTATTTTGCTCTTGTGTGCAATCCCGCCCCCTTTTCCGTGCACAGCCAATCACGCGCGGGCAGGAGCTGTCCATCTCCCCGGTCAGACGAGACCAGGGAGATTGACCAGGTGGCGAAAGGTTAGGGAAGCAGCGGTCTGATGAACGCTGCTTGATAAATACTGACTTGAGGTTCTCTTGTGAGAACTTATAGCCATAGTGGGGTGAAGGGGTTTAGTTTCCTGAAGGTCTTTTGCTGTTACCCTTTGGTTTCTTTCTCACATCTTTCAGAATTGCCCATTGTGCTCTTGGAGTGTTCTTTGTAGAATATCCAATCTTAGGGAGTCCTGAATTGATGAACACCCAGGTCTTAAGCAATGTTTTTGTAACCTTTTCCAGATTTTTGCATCTCTATTATGTGTCTTCTAAGGTCATGTGAAAGTTGTTGGGATTGAGGCATGGTTTTCACTAAACAATCTTTCATGAGAAGAACAGTAACCAGGCTTTGTGTGCCTTTATTTAAAGGGCAGGGCACCTATGCAACCCACACTTCCATTCTCATCTCCTTAATTTCAACACCTGACTGCAAAGAGCTTTTTGGAGAAGTCAATAAGGCAGAGGTTCACTTACATTTTCCAACCGGCAGTGGGAATGATTATATTCCATAAAATGTATGTGTTTTTAGTTTAGTCAGAGTGTGTTTGTCTATACCTCTGACTAAGATAAAGATTAGATTAGTAATCTAAGTAATTAATGCAGAAATCCAGGTAGTTACAAAGTGTTCACAGCAGCAAATCTTTGGAAATATTAGAAAAAGAAAGAAATAATGATAGCAACTTATGGATAAATTACACATAAATTGCAGGAGAGCCACTGTACTTAATGTGTAGTTATAAGTTGGTCACCTTCAGCATAGCAGATACATTGACAGACTAATATATTCAAAGGGAGATTAACCCCTTAATGCAGTACGTCAATGGTCTGTGAATGGGGATTGCTTTGTTGACTGCGCTATTTTGGGATGCCTGCAGCAGGGAGGGAGGTCATAATAGCACGGTCCTGCTACTCGCGGCAAGACCTGCGCTATTATGGCCTGAAAAACCCTTAATGACTAGTAACATACAAGGTATGTTGTGGTTGGTTGTTAAGGGGTTAAGCACTGTTTGCTTTTGTGTAAAAAAAGGTTGAAAAAATAATTGTAAAAATTGCAATCGCAATATTTCATCAAACAATTGTTATATTTTTTTTTCCCATACTGCACATTACTAGCAGATAGGCTGCATAGAATTACAGGAACACTGTCCTGATGTTAGTAACTCTAGTCAAGAGTCCACTGTTTCTGGTGTGGGAAGACAATAGCTCCTTTTTGTCAGATGACAGGTGGCAGTAGGCTACTGGGAGTCTTCATAAATATAGTTTATTCAATTGCATTTTCAAACCAAGTGACTTTGTGCATACTGTAATTCTTTGTGTGTGTCATTCAACCCTACTGCCTCCAGCAGGTATAATGTTCTATTCAATGTCATGGTAGTAAATAATTAAAAAGCAAACATTCTCAAACAGAAGCTGGTTTGACTTTTCCTGTTGAAATATAATTTTGTTACACAAGTCAAGCTGATAAGCGCAAGTTCTCAACATCTACTGAATTGAAGGTGTATTGTTAATAAAATGTTTTAGGCCTTGAACACCTTTTCAGCATTTCTAAAAGGGAAATTAAAGTCCTTTTTATATGCATTGTATAGCAGCAATTAGAAACACATTACTAAATGTCTGCATACAAAATGAATGCATTAAAAGCATTAACACTGTTATTTTGTTTGCAACATTTGAAACATAGATTTTAGATATCTGGTGCTTATCGAGTAAAATACTTTCAGTGTCAGCTTTAAGTCCCTAAAAATACTAAAAATGTGTTTATCATATCATCTTCCTCCCTTCTCTTAGCTATGTATTCGTGTTGTTTTGTAGTTCAGGAACACACCCATTGAAAAGCCTATTGAACATGGTATATCTTTATCTGTTTTGATGTGACCAGTTATGGACTGCTATAGCTGAGCTCCTTTTCTCATCAAGCAATTGGTGTGTAGCAAGTAGCAGGGTCCACTCCAGCAGCATGAGCAGGAGTGGAAAAAGGAGAAAGGGAAGAATTAAAATAAAGAGGTTGACAAATGTTTTTAAAATTTAGGAGCCAGGCATACTTTTAGGAGCCAGAGATTGGTATTTGTATATAGATATATGGAGAATAACCTAAAAAGTTATGAGCCAGGGGTAAAATTCTTCGAGCCAGTGGCTCCCTGGCTCCTCAGTTTGTAGAGCCCTGACATAATGCAAGTATATTGTAGTTTGCCTACATACAAAAGTGAACATATATTTGCATTTTAGTAAATTGCATCAATATTGTTTACTCAACACTGACATACATTTCAGGAAGCATTTTATGAAATACACTCAGCCATTTGCACTTGCATAACAGGGATTTCTATAACATGGTGACTTTAAGAGGTTTGTAAACTGTATAGCAGATGATGTCCTGTTAAACTATTAGCCATGATATTTGATATTTTAATATTAATTTGCAAATTAACTGCAATACAATATTTTTTTCAGTGATCTAGTCGGTTTTATGATAAGTGGACCCATAGTTGCAATTGAAGTTGTTGGAGATGACGCAATATCTTCATGGAGGAAATTACTTGGTCCAACAAACTCGAGTATTGCAAGAAGTGAACTACCTGAAAGCATAAGAGCAAAGTTTGGTACTGACGGCACAAAAAATGCAGCTCATGGCTCTGATTCGGTTGCTTCTGCTGCTCGAGTAAGGATGTATTTTTATATATATATGAAATATCTATCATATAAAGTATATGTTTTCATATGTATTATTATGTAGATATGACAATGTATTCAAAGCAAATATATCTGTAGATGTATTGTTTTAAAATTATATTAACTGCTTAAATATTGAACAAACATGTTTAAAGCATTCATTTTTATAAAGTAATGGGCTCTGCCATGTTCAAATCTAGCATCTTTTATGTAATTGGCAAGAGTCCATGAGCTAGTGACGTATGGGATATACAATCCTACCAGGAGGGGCAAAGTTTCCCAAACCTCAAAATGCCTATAAATACACCCCTCACCACACCCACAATTCAGTTTTACAAACTTTGCCTTCTATGGAGGTGGTGAAATAAGTTTGTGCTTGATTTTTATGATTTCTTCTATGATAAGCGCTTCTAAGCATTCTGAAGCCCAATTCCTCTCAGAGTACAGTGTTTGTCAGAGGGATGTGAAGAGAGTATCGCCTATTGATTTTTATGGTTTCTCTCACGGGAAATCTTATTAAGGGTTCTCTGTTATCGGTCGTAGGGATTAATCTCCTACCTCCCTTTTCAGAATGACGATATACTCTTATACCATTACCTCTGCTGATAGTTTTCAGTATTGGTTTAGCTATCTGCTATATGTAGATGGGTGTCTTTCGGTAAGTATGTATCATTATTTAAGACACTCTCAGCTATGGTTGGCGCTTTATGTATTTATGTATAAGTTATAAATATATGTGCAGTCTAACAGTTTAAGTATGGGAATCATGTTTTAGGATTTTTTTTTTTTTTTTTTTAATATTTTCTTTCCTGGGGTTTAGTCTTTTTTTCCTATTTGACTGTTTTTCCATAAAAATTTGCGGGCAAATCTATGCTCGTGAGGTCACAAAA
Organism: Bombina bombina; assembly: GCF_027579735.1. Classification (NCBI taxonomy): domain Eukaryota; kingdom Metazoa; phylum Chordata; class Amphibia; order Anura; family Bombinatoridae; genus Bombina; species Bombina bombina. The sequence continues at coordinate 372,255,739 of NC_069501.1, forward strand.
TGCTATTATTTATTGTGTCATTCTTGTTGTGTTGTTTTGCGTGAAGTTGTGTCTGTTATGATGCGAGTTGCGTCATTTCCGGATGTTTGTTGGTGCCAAAAAATGTATATTTCTTCTGTTATGTGTGATCAGTCCACGGGTCATCATTACTTCTGGGATATAACTCCTCCCCAACAGGAAATGCAAGAGGATTCACCCAGCAGAGCTGCATATAGCTCCTCCCCTCTACGTCAGTCCCAGTCATTCTCTTGCACCCAACGACTAGATAGGATGTGTGAGAGGACTATGGTGATTATACTTAGTTTTTATGACTTCAATCAAAAGTTTGTTATTTTACAATAGCACCGGAGCGTGTTATTACTTCTCTGGCAGACTTTGAGGAAGAATCTACCAGAGTTTTTTACTATGATTTTAACCGGAGTAGTTAAGATCATATTGCTGTTCTCGGGCAATCTGAGGGAGGTAAAAGCTTCAGATCAGGGGACAGCGGGCAGATGAATCTGCATTGAGGTATGTAGCAGTTTTTATTTTCTGAATGGAATTGATGAGAAAATCCTGCTATACCGTTATAATGACATGTATGTATACACTTCAGTATTCTGGGAATGGTATTTCACCGGAACTACTCTGTTAAAGGTCACTAATCCTTTTAATAAGTATTTATCATGTTAAACGTTTTTGCTGGAATGTAGAATCGTTTACATTGCTGAGGTACTGAGTGAATAAATGTTTGGGCATTATTTTCCACTTGGCTGTTGTTTGCTTTAAATTGTGACAGTTTCGTTTCTCTTCACTGCTGTGTGTGAGAGGGAGGGGCCGTTTTTGGCGCTCTTTGCTACGCATTAAAAAATTTCCAGTCAGCTACTATTATATTTCCTGCATGATCCGGTTCATCTCTGACAGATTTCAGGGGTCTTCAAACTTCTTTGAAGGGAGGTACATTCTCTCAGCAGAGCTGTGAGAATTTTATATTGACTGTGAATAAAAACGTTACTCTGTAATTTTTATGTCAAATTTAGTTATTGTTATTTACTAATGGGAACAAACCTTTGCTAAAAGTTGTGTTATTTTAAAGTTGATGCTATAACTGTTTTTCAGTTCATTATCTCAACTGTCATTTAATCGTTTAAGTACCTCTTTGAGGCACAGTACGTTTTTGCTAAAAAAGATTATAACCAGGTTGCAAGTTATTGCTAGTGTGTTAAACATGTCTGACTCAGAGGAAGATATCTGTGTCATTTGTTCCAATGCCAAGGTGGAGCCCAATAGAAATTTATGTACTAACTGTATTGATGCTACTTTAAATAAAAGTCAATCTGTACAATGTGAACAAATTTCACCAAACTGCGAGGGGAGAGTTATGCCGACTAACTCGCCTCACGCGGCAGTACCTGCATCTCCCGCCCGGGAGGTGCGTGATATTATGGCGCCTAGTACATCTGGGCGGCCATTACAGATAACATTACATGATATGGCTACTGTTATGACTGAAGTTTTGTCTAAATTACCAGAACTAAGAGGCAAGCGTGATCACTCTGGGGTGAGAACAGAGTGCGCTGACAATACTAGGGCCATGTCTGATACTGCGTCACAGCTTGCAGAGCATGAGGACGGAGAGCTTCATTCTGTGGGTGACGGTTCTGATCCAAACAGATTGGATTCAGATATTTCAAATTTTAAATTTAAATTGGAGAACCTCCGTGTATTACTAGGGGAGGTCTTAGCAGCTCTTAATGATTGTAACACCGTTGCAATACCAGAGAAACTGTGTAGGTTGGATAAATACTTTGCGGTACCGGCGAGTACTGACGTTTTTCCTATACCTAAGAGATTAACTGAAATTGTTACTAAGGAGTGGGATAGACCCGGTGTGCCGTTCTCACCCCCTCCAATATTTAGAAAGATGTTTCCAATAGACGCCACCACTCGGGACTTATGGCAAACGGTCCCTAAGGTGGAGGGAGCAGTTTCTACTTTAGCTAAGCGTACCACTATCCCGGTGGAGGATAGCTGTGCTTTTTCAGATCCAATGGATAAAAAATTGGAGGGTTACCTTAAGAAAATGTTTGTTCAACAAGGTTTTATATTGCAACCCCTTGCATGTATCGCGCCGATTACGGCTGCGGCAGCATTTTGGATTGAGTCTCTGGAAGAGAACCTTAGTTCATCTACGCTAGACGACATTATGGACAGGCTTAGAGTCCTTAAACTAGCTAATTCATTCATTTCGGAGGCCGTAGTACATTTAACCAAACTTACGGCTAAGAACTCAGGATTCGCCATACAGGCACGTAGGGCGCTGTGGCTAAAATCCTGGTCAGCTGATGTTACTTCTAAGTCCAAATTACTTAATATACCTTTCAAGGGGCAGTCTTTATTTGGGCCCGGTTTGAAAGAAATTATCGCTGACATTACAGGAGGTAAGGGCCACGCCCTACCTCAAGACAAAGCCAAAGCTAAGGCTAGACAGTCTAATTTTCGTCCCTTTCGGAATTTCAAAACAGGAGCAGCATCAACCTCCACTGCACCAAAACAGGAAGGAGCTGTTGCTCGTTACAGGCAAGGCTGGAAGCCTAACCAGTCCTGGAACAAGGGCAAACAGGCCAGGAAACCTGCTGCTGCCCCAAAGACAGCATGAACCGAGAGCCCCCGATCCGGGACCGGATCTAGTAGGGGGCAGACTTTCTCTCTTCGCCCAGGCCTGGGCAAGAGATGTTCAGGATCCCTGGGCGCTAGAGATCATATCTCAGGGATACCTTCTAGACTTCAAATTATCTCCCCCAAGAGGGAGATTTCATCTGTCAAGGTTGTCAACAAACCAGATAAAGAAAGAAGCGTTTCTACGCTGTGTACAAGATCTGTTATTAATGGGAGTGATCCATCCGGTTCCGCGGTCGGAACAAGGACAAGGGTTCTACTCAAACCTGTTTGTGGTTCCCAAAAAAGAGGGAACTTTCAGGCCAATCTTAGATTTAAAGATTCTAAACAAATTCCTAAGAGTTCCATCGTTCAAAATGGAAACTATTCGGACAATCTTGCCCATGATCCAAAAGGGTCAGTACATGACCACAGTGGATTTAAAAGATGCTTACCTTCACATACCGATCCACAAAGATCATCACCGGTATCTACGGTTTGCCTTCCTAGACAGGCACTACCAGTTTGTAGCTCTTCCATTCGGATTGGCTACGGCCCCAAGGATTTTCACAAAGATTCTAGGTGCCCTTCTGGCGGTACTAAGACCACGAGGGATTTCGATAGCTCCGTACCTAGACGACATTCTAATACAAGCTTCAAGCTTTCAAACTGCCAAGTCTCATACAGAGTTAGTTCTGGCATTTCTAAGGTCGCATGGATGGAAAGTGAACGAAAAGAAGAGTTCTCTTTTTCCTCTCACAAGAGTTCCATTCTTGGGGACTCTTATAGATTCTGTAGAAATGAAGATTTACCTGACAGAAGACAGGTTAACAAGACTTCAAAATGCATGCCGTGTCCTTCATTCCATTCAACACCCGTCAGTAGCTCAATGCATGGAGGTGATCGGCTTAATGGTAGCGGCAATGGACATAGTACCTTTTGCACGCCTACACCTCAGACCGCTGCAATTGTGCATGCTAAGTCAGTGGAATGGGGATTACTCAGATTTGTCCCCTACTATGAATCTGAATCAAGAGACCAGAAATTCTCTTCTATGGTGGCTTCATCGGCCACACCTGTCCAGGGGGATGCCATTCAGCAGGCCAGACTGGACAATTGTAACAACAGACGCCAGCCTACTAGGTTGGGGCGCTGTCTGGAATTCTCTGAAGGCTCAGGGATTATGGAATCAGGAGGAGAGTCTCCTTCCAATAAACATTCTGGAATTGAGAGCAGTTCTCAATGCCCTTCTGGCTTGGCCCCAATTAACAACTCGGGGGTTCATCAGGTTTCAGTCGGACAATATCACGACTGTAGCTTACATCAACCATCAGGGAGGGACAAGAAGCTCCCTAGCAATGATGGAAGTATCAAAGATAATTCGCTGGGCAGAGTCTCACTCTTGCCACCTGTCAGCAATCCACATCCCGGGAGTGGAGAACTGGGAGGCGGATTTCTTGAGTCGCCAGACTTTTCATCCGGGGGAGTGGGAACTTCATCCGGAGGTCTTTGCCCAAATACTTCGACGTTGGGGCAAACCAGAGATAGATCTCATGGCGTCTCGCCAGAACGCCAAACTTCCTCACTACGGGTCCAGATCCAGGGATCCGGGAGCGGTTCTGATAGATGCTTTGACAGCACCTTGGAATTTCGGGATGGCTTATGTGTTTCCACCCTTCCCGCTGCTTCCCCGATTGATTGCCAAAATCAAACAGGAGAGAGCATCAGTGATCCTAATAGCACCTGCATGGCCACGCAGGACTTGGTATGCAGATCTAGTGGACATGTCATCCTGTCCGCCTTGGTCTCTACCTCTAAGACAGGACCTCCTGATACAGGGTCCGTTCAAACATCAAAATCTAACTTCTCTGAAGCTGACTGCTTGGAAATTGAACGCTTGATTTTATCAAAACGTGGTTTTTCTGAGTCGGTTATTGATACCCTGATACAGGCTAGGAAGCCTGTTACCAGAAAGATTTACCATAAAATATGGCGTAAATACCTATACTGGTGCGAATCCAAACGTTACTCCTGGAGTAAGGTTAGGATCCCTAGGATATTGTCCTTTCTACAAGAAGGCTTAGAAAAGGGTTTATCGGCTAGTTCATTAAAGGGACAGATTTCAGCTCTGTCCATCTTGTTACACAGGCGTCTGTCAGAAAATCCAGACGTCCAGGCCTTTTGTCAGGCTTTAGCTAGGATCAAGCCTGTGTTTAAAGCTGTTGCTCCACCATGGAGTTTAAACTTAGTTCTTAACGTTTTACAGGGTGTTCCGTTTGAACCCCTTCATTCCATTGATATAAAGTTGTTATCTTGGAAATTTCTGTTTTTAATGGCTATTTCCTCGGCTCGAAGAGTCTCTGAGTTATCAGCATTACATTGTGATTCTCCTTATCTGATTTTTCACTCAGACAAGGTAGTTCTGCGTACTAAACCTGGGTTCTTACCTAAGGTAGTCACTAACAGGAATATCAATCAAGAGATTGTTGTTCCATCCTTGTGTCCAAATCCTTCTTCAAAGAAGGAACGTCTTTTACACAATCTGGATGTAGTTCGTGCCCTCAAGTTCTACTTGCAGGCAACTAAAGATTTTCGTCAAACTTCTTCCCTGTTTGTCGTTTATTCTGGACAGAGGAGAGGTCAAAAAGCTTCTGCTACCTCTCTCTCTTTTTGGCTTCGTAGCATAATACGTTTAGCCTATGAGACTGCTGGACAGCAGCCTCCTGAAAGAATTACAGCTCACTCCACTAGAGCTGTGGCTTCCACTTGGGCCTTTAAGAATGAGGCCTCTGTTGAACAGATTTGCAAGGCTGCAACTTGGTCTTCGCTTCATACTTTTTCCAAATTTTACAAATTTGACACTTTTGCTTCTTCGGAGGCTATTTTTGGGAGAAAGGTTCTTCAGGCAGTGGTTCCTTCTGTATAATGAGCCTGCCTATCCCTCCCGTCATCCGTGTACTTTTGCTTTGGTATTGGTATCCCAGAAGTAATGATGACCCGTGGACTGATCACACATAACAGAAGAAAACATAATTTATGCTTACCTGATAAATTCCTTTCTTCTGTTGTGTGATCAGTCCACGGCCCGCCCTGTTTTTAAGGCAGGTAAATATTTTTTAAATTATACTCCAGTCACCACTTCACCCTTGGTTACTCCTTTCTCGTTGATTCTTGGTCGAATGACTGGGACTGACGTAGAGGGGAGGAGCTATATGCAGCTCTGCTGGGTGAATCCTCTTGCATTTCCTGTTGGGGAGGAGTTATATCCCAGAAGTAATGATGACCCGTGGACTGATCACACAACAGAAGAAAGGAATTTATCAGGTAAGCATAAATTATGTTATTTCCTTTTGCGTTGTGCGTCATACTTGGCACCAAAAAATGTTGGTTTCTCCAACATTGGTGTGTCCGGTCCACGGCTTCATCCTTACTTGTGGGATATTCTCTTCCCCTACAGGAAATGGCAAAGAGAGCACACAGCAAGAGCTGTCCATATAGCCCCCCCTCTGGCTCCGCCCCCCAGTCATTCTCTTTGCCGCTCTGAACAAGTAGCATCTCCACGGGGATGGTAAAGAGTATGTGGTGTTAGTTGTAGTTTTATTTCTTCTATCAAGAGTTTGTTATTTTAAAATAGTGCCGGTTTGTACTATTTACTCTACAACAGAAAGTGATGAAGAGTTCTGTTAAAAGAGGAGTATGATTTTAGCAACAGTAACTAAAATCCATTGCTGTTCCCACGCTGGACTGTTGAGCCCAGAGAACTTCAGTTGAGGGGAACAGTTTGCAGACTTTTCTGCTCCAGGTATGACTAGTCTCTTTTCTAACAAGACATAGTAATGCTAGAAGACTGTAATTTCCCTTTTGGGATCGGTAAGCCATTTTCTTAGACTCATAACAGAATAAAGGCTTATAAATGGGCTATATACTGGTTGACACTATTGTGGGCTAAATCAATTGATTTATATAATATTTATATGATTTTTGGAGTGTTTTTGAGACTTGGAAACACTTTTGGGAACGTTTTATTACGCCTGGCAGTTTGTTAGACACCTAATCTAGTCAGGAAGGCCCCTTCACTCTGGTATGCAGAGGGAGGAAGCCTCATTTTCGCGCCTTAATTGCGCAGTTACTTCTGGAAGCAGTGCATGCAGCTTCATGTGAGAAGGTCCTGTGGCCACAAAAACGATTCTAAGAGGCTTATTTCTGTGGTGAATAACCCCCAAGGAAGGTAAAGCCGCAGCAAAAGGCTGTGGCAGGGACTGTAGTGGGTTTAAACTGCTAAATTGAACAATTAGCTCCGGTTTGCTCATTTAAGGGGTTAAAGACTTGAAATTTGGTGTGCAATACTTTCAAAGCATTAAGACACTAGGGTGCAAATTTCGTAAAGATCGGATAATTCCTTCATAGTTTTTCAAACATTCAGAAATAAAGTGTACTCTGTTTATTATTTAAAGAGACAGTAACGGTTTTGTTTAAAAACGTTTTTTTTTGCATTAATAGCCTGACTAAGTCTGTCTAACATGTCTGTACCTTCAGATAGATTATGTTCTGTGTGTATGGAGGCCAAGGTGCTCAGGCGACACCTAGTACATCTAGCGCGCCAATGCTTGTTACTATGCAACAATTAACTGCAGTAATGGATAATTCTATAGCAAATCTTTTATCCAAACTTCCAACACTTCCCAGAAAGCGTGATTGCTAAGTTTTGAATACAGAGGATGAGCAAGTGGGCGCTGATGATAGTTTATCTGTAATACCCTCACACCAGTCTGAATTGGCAGTGAGGGAGGGGCTGTCTGAGGGAGAAATTTCTGATTCAGGAAAAGTTTCTCAGCAGGCAGAACCTGATATCGTGACGTTTAAATTTAATTTAGAACATCTCCGCGCCTTGCTTAAGGAGGTGCTAACTACTCTTGACGATTGCGACTCTTTGGTAATTCCAGAGAAATTGTGCAAAATGGACAAATTCCTTGAGGTCCCTGTGCACGCTGATGCCTTTCCGATACCCAAGAGGGTGGCGGACATAGTGAACAAGGAGTGGGAGAAGCCAGGTATACCTTTTGTCCCACCTCCCATATTTAAGAAAATGTTCCCCATTGTCGACCCCAGAAGGGACGCATGGCAAACAGTCCCTAAGGTTGAAGGAGCAGTTTCTACGTTGGCCAAGCGCACGACTATTCCCATTGAGGACAGTTGTGCTTTCAAAGATCCTATGGATAAAAAATTGGAAGGATTGCTTAAAAAGATATTTGTTCAGCAAGGTTTCCTTCTTCAGCCAATTTCGTGCATTATTCCTGTCACCACGGCGGCGTCTTTTTGGTTCGAGGAACTAGAAAATTCGCTCAATAAGGAGACTCCATATGAGGAAGTCATAGACAGAATTCACGCATTAAAGTTGTCTAATTCCTTTATTTTAGATGCCGCTTTGCAATTGGCGAAATTAGCGGCGAAAAATTCAGGTTTTGCAATTGTGGCGCGCAGAGCGCTTTGGCTAAAATCTTGGTCGGCGGATGTGTCATCCAAGACAAAATTGCTTAATATTCCTTTCAAAGGTAAGACCCTTTTTGGGCCAGAATTGAAGGAGATTATTTCAGACATCACTGGGGAAAGGTCCATGCCCTCCCACAGGATAGGCCTTTCAAGGCTAAGAACAAATCTAATTTTCGTTCCTTTCGCAACTTCAGGAACGGACCGTCTCCTAACTCTGCAGCCTCTAGACAAGAGGGTAACGCTCCCCAGGCTAAGCCAGCATGGAAACCAATGCAAGGCTGGAACAAGGGTAAACAGGCCAAGAAGCCTGCTGCTGCTACCAAGACAGCATGAAGGGGTAGCCCCTGATCCGGGACTGGATCTAGTAGGGGGCAGACTTTCTCTCTTTGCTCAGGCTTGGGCAAGAGATGTTCAGGATCCCTGGGCGCTAGAAATAGTCTCTCAGGGTTATCTTCTAGAATTCAAGGAACTTCCTCCAAGGGGAAAGTTCCACATGTCTCGCTTATCTTCAGACCAGATAAAGAGACAGGCATTCTTACATTGCGTAGGAGATCTATTAAAGATGGGAGTGATACACCCAGTTCCAACAGTGGAACAAGGTCAGGGGTTTTACTCAAACCTGTTTGTAGTTCCCAAAAAAGAGGGAACTTTCAGACCAATTCTGGATTTAAAAATTCTAAACAAATTCCTCAGAGTTCCATCGTTCAAAATGGAAACCATTCGAACGATTTTACCAACAATCCAGGAGGGTCAATACATGACTACCGTGGATTTAAAGGATGCGTACCTACATATTCCTATCCACAAAGATCATCATCAGTTCCTAAGGTTTGCCTTTCTGGACAAACATTACCAGTTCGTGGCTCTTCCGTTCGGTTTAGCCACTGCTCCCAGAATTTTCACAAAGGTGCTAGGGTCTCTTCTAGCGGTTCTAAGACCGAGGGGCATTGCAGTGGCACCTTACCTAGACGACATCCTAATCCAAGCGTCGTCCCTTTCCAGATCAAGGGCTCATACAGACATTGTATTAGCTTTTCTCAGGTCTCACGGGTGGAAGGTGAACATGGAAAAGAGTTCCCTGTCCCCGTCTAGAAGAGTTCCCTTTCTGGGAACAATTATAGATTCTGTAGAAATGAAGATTTTTCTGACAGAGGTCAGAAAATTAAAGCTTCTAAAGGCTTGTCAAGTTCTTCAATCTATTCCTCAGTCTTCCATAGCTCAGTGCATGGAAGTAATAGGTTTAATGGTTGCAGCAATGGACGTGGTTCCTTTTGCTCGAATTCATCTAAGACCATTGCAACTGTGCATGCTCAGACAGTGGAATGGGGATTATGCAGACTTGTCTCCCCAGATTCCAGTAGACCAGTTAACCAGAGACTCACTCCGTTGGTGGTTGACTCAGGATCACCTGTCTCAGGGAATGAGTTTCCGCAGACCAGAGTGGGTCATTGTCACGACCGACGCCAGTCTATTAGGCTGGGGCGCGGTCTGGGACTCCCTGAAAGCTCAGGGTCTATGGTCTCGGGAAGAGTCTCTTCTCCCGATAAACATCCTGGAACTGAGAGCGATATTCAATGCGCTCCGGGCTTGGCCTCAACTAGCGAAGGCCGGATTCATAAGATTTCAGTCGGACAACATGACGACTGTAGCTTACATCAATCATCAGGGAGGAACAAAGAGTTCCTTGGCGATGAGAGAGGTATCCAAGATCATCAAATGGGCGGAGGATCACTCCTGCCATCTATCTGCAATTCACATCCCAGGAGTAGACAACTGGGAGGCGGATTATTTGAGTCGTCAGACTTTCCATCTGGGGGAGTGGGAACTCCACCCGGAGGTCTTTGCCCAGTTAACTCAATTATGGGGCATTCCAGACATGGATCTGATGGCGTCTCGTCAGAACTTCAAGGTTCCTCGCTACGGGTCCAGATCCAGGGATCCCAAGGCGACACTGGTGGATGCATTAGTGGCGCCTTGGTCGTTCAACCTAGCTTATGTGTTTCCACCGTTTCCTCTCCTTCCCAGGCTCGTAGCCAGGATCAAACAGGAGAAGGCCTCTGTGATTCTGATAGCTCCTGCGTGGCCACGCAGGACTTGGTATGCAGACCTGGTGAATATGTCATCGGCTCCACCATGGAAGCTACCTTTGAGACAGGATCTTCTAGTACAAGGTCCATTCGAACATCCAAATCTAGTCTCTCTGCAGCTGACTGCTTGGAAATTGAATGCTTGATTTTATCTAAGCGTGGGTTTTCAGATTCAGTTATAGATACTCTGGTCCAAGCCAGAAAACCTGTGACTAGGAAAATTTACCATAAAATATGGAAAAAATATATCTGTTGGTGTGAATCCAAGGGATTCTCTTGGAGTAAAATTAAAATTCCTAAGATTCTTTCCTTTCTCCAAGAGGGTTTGGATAAAGGGTTGTCAGCGAGTTCTCTAAAAGGACAGATATCTGCTTTGTCTGTTTTGTTACACAAACGCCTGGCAGCAGTGCCAGATGTACAAGCTTTTGTACAGGCCTTACTCAAGCCTGTTTACAGACCCATGACCCCTCCATGGAGTCTAAATTTAGTTCTTTCAGTTCTTCAAGGGGTTCCGTTTGAACCTTTACATTCCATAGATATTAAGTTACTATCTTGGAAAGTTCTGTTTTTGGTTGCTATTTCTTCTGCTAGAAGAGTTTCTGAATTGTCTGCTTTGCAGTGTGATCCACCCTATCTGGTATTCCATGCAGATAAGGTTGTTTTGCATACCAAACCTGGTTTTCTTCCAAAGGTTGTTTCCAACAGGAATATTAACCAGGAAATAGTTGTTCCTTCTCTGTGTCCGAATCCAGTTTCGAAGAAGGAACGTTTGTTACACAATTTAGATGTGGTCCGTGCTTTAAAATTCTATTTAGATGCAACAAAGGATTTCATACAGACTTCATCTTTGTTTGTCGTTTATTCTGGTAAAAGGAGAGGACAGAAAGCTACTGCTACCTCTTTCTTTTTGGCTGAAAAACATCATCCGATTGGCTTATGAGACTGCCGGACGGCAGCCTCCTGAACGAATTACAGCTCACTCTACTAGAGCTGTGGCTTCCACATGGGCCTTCAAGAACGAGGCTTCTGTTGATCAGATATGTAAGGCAGCGACTTGGTCTTCTCTGCACACTTTTGCCAAATTTTACAAATTCGATACTTATGCTTCTTCGGAGGCTGTTTTTGGGAGAAAGGTTTTGCAAGCCGTGGTGCCTTCCGTTTAGGTAACCTGATTTGCTCCCTCCCTTCATCCGTGTCCTAAAGCTTTGGTATTGGTTCCCACAAGTAAGGATGAAGCCGTGGACCGGACACACCAATGTTGGAGAAAACAGAATTTATGTTTACCTGATAAATTTCTTTCTCCAACGGTGTGTCCGGTCCACGGCCCGCCCTGGTTTTTAATCAGGCTTGAAAAATGTCTTTCTTTTTACACCTATAGTTTCTCCTTTTTCTCCTAACCGTTGGTCGAATGACTGGGGGGCGGAGCCAGAGGGGGGCTATATGGACAGCTCTTGCTGTGTGCTCTCTTTGCCATTTCCTGTAGGGGAAGAGAATATCCCACAAGTAAGGATGAAGCTGTGGACCGGACACACCGTTGGAGAAAGAAATTTATCAGGTAAACATAAATTCTGTTTTTATTTTACCCCACTTCCTATATGCTCCTTGCCTTCTTTATGCTCAGAGGTAGGGATGGACCGAAACTGATACCGAAAATTCAGGATGCCCTTGGCCAAAAACCGAAACAAAACCGAAATTGTTTTTTTTCTTCTTTTTTAACTACAGTGTGTGTGTAGCTGAGAGAGCTTGTAGGCGGGAAAGCTCCAACAAATGGGTGTGGTCACTTGTACTGTAGGGCGTGATCTGCAGTGAAACTGGTGGAGCTCTACAAGGGAGAGTGTGGTTATAGCCAGACAACAATACGAGGTGGACATGTGTTTTGTTTTTGGGTGTAGTTATCTGTGCGATGGGCGTGGCTGCACCTGATCGTCTCTCATCTTATCTCCGCCTATTTCCTGGTTCGGGTCTCACACTGACCCATCAGATTATATGTCCAGAGCCCCAAATGGAGTCTGCCTATCACCAGGACCACCGGACTTAGCTACGACCTTACCTGCACGGTGGTTATAGAAAGTTACTGTGCTTTTTTGTATACACTGTCTGGTGGGTGCTAATTTGTACCAACTGTGTATGAGCTTGGGGCTTATGCATATATAGTGTGTACCCATATTTGCCTCAGGCGAATAGAATGTCTACGCACATGAGGCTGATGTATGAGCACTGTATATAAGGCTTATACATATTCACTGTGTGTGCTTAGGGCTGTGTCTGATAATATCAAGTGTTTATAAACTTGTTACTTATCCTCCTTTAAATACTGTATTCAGAACTTTGGTTTCCTTCTAAAAAAAATAAAAGGGCACTGCTGGTTTCAAATATCATCATGTCATGGTACTTATGTGTGTGCTCTGTGTACCATGCCAGTGCTATGCTGCTCACCTTATGCTAAGGATAGACATGTAACTCAGTAGAACAGGGGAGGGCTGTACATTGTTAGCCATTTTGTTCCTCTTTGGGCCGAAATTGGAGTTTCACATTTTCGGCGGCCCAAATTTTGGTGCATCGCTAGTATTATTCTTTATTTAGTTCTGTGTAACATAATCAGATTTAACCGTTTTTTGTTGTTGTTTTTTTTTTTTACCAATTATCAAAATAAACTATAGTCCTAGAAAAGTATTATTATATGCAAAACAGTAAGTCAAGTAATGAACTCAAATTATCTAGGCTGGAATCAAATTTGAAAAATGCTACACAATACTTTTACCGAAAATAAAAGGCAAAAAATCCAAAAACCGAAATAACCAAAAATGCCATTTTCGGCTGAAACTTTCTGCGGCCGAAATTTTGGTGCATCCCTACTCAGAGGGCTATGCTATTTTTTTTTTTTTTGCCTATTTTAGCATTTGCATTTTTCCCCATTCCTGAAACTGCTATATAAGGAAATAAGATATTTTTGTTTAAATGTTATTTTTTCTTTTACATATAACAAGATGTCTCAATCCTGTCTCGAAAGCTGCTGTAGGAACCATGCTGCCTAAACACAGTTCTGCCAAAGCTAAGTGTATCTGTTGTAAGCTAGCAGAGATTATATCTCTGGCTGTAGTATGTAACAGTTGTCATGATAAGCTTTTGCATGCAGAAAATGTTTCTATTAGTACTAGTACAGTATCTGTTGTTCCTTCAACATCTAATGTACATGATATCCCTGTTGATATGAAAAATTATATTGCTGATGCGATACAGAAGGCTATGTCTGTTATTCCGCCTTCTAATAAATGTAAAAGGTCTTTTAAAACTTCTCATGATACTGATGAATTTTGTAATGACCGACAACATACTGATATATCCACTTCTGATGAGACACTCTCTGATTCAGAAGATCCTGCTTTCAATATTGACATTGATAAATCGACTTATCTTTTAAAGATTGAGTATATTGGTTCTTTGTTGAAAGAAGTATTGGTTACTTTGGATATTGAGAAGTCTGGTCCTCTTATAAACCTCCTGTGATTACTCCTGAGGTTTTCCCTGTTCCTGATGCTGTTTCTGATGTGATTGCTAAGGAATGGTCTAAGCCTGGTACTTCTTTTGTTCCTTCTTCTAGGTTTAAAAGGTTGTACCCTTTGCCAGTGGTTAATTTTAGAGTTTTGTGAAAAAGTCCTTAAGTTTGATGGGGCTATATCTACTCTTGCCAAGGGTACTACTATTCCTATGGAAGATAGTACTTCTTTTAAGGATCCTTTAGATAGGAAAATTGAATCTTATCTAAGGAAAGCTTATTTACATTCTGGCTATATTCTCAGGCATGCCATTGCTATGGCTGATGTTGCAGCTGCATCAAATTTTTGGTTGGATAGCTTAGCACAACGGCAAAAATATTCTGATTTGTCTAGCATTGTTCGTTTGCTTCAATATGCTAATCATTTTCTCAGTGATGCTATTTTTTATATCATCAAGATTGATGTTAAAAATATGTCTGGCTATTTTAGCTAGAAGAGCTTTATGGCTCAAATCATGGAATGCTGACATGGTATCTAAATCTATGTTACTATCGCTATTATTCCAGGGTTATAATTTGTTTGGTTCTAAGTTGGATTCTATAATTTCTACTATTACTGGGGGGAACAGAGTTTTTTTGCCCCAAGATACAAAATCTGAGGGTAAAGCTTCTAATCGGTTTAATTCCTTTCGTCAAAATAGAGAACAGAAAACCACTCCTTCCCCTAAGGACTCTGGCTCCAATTGGAAGCCATCTTCGAGTTATAATAAATCCAAGCCTTTTAAAAAACCAAAGCCAGCCCCCAAAACTGCATGAAGGTACGGCCCTCAATCCAGTTCTACTGGTGGGGGGCAGATTGAAATTATTTCAAGATGTTTGGGCAGGTTCCGTTCAGAATCATTGGATTCAGAATATTGTCTCTCAAGGGTATCGAATAGGTTTAAGAATAAGACCTCCTGTGAGAAGGTTTTTTCATTCTCACATTCCAACAAATCCTGTGAAAGCTCAGGCCTTTCTGAAATGTGTTTCAGATCTGGAGCTTTCAGGGGTAATTGTACCAGTTGCACTTCTGGAACTTATTTGGACGATATCTTGGTACTGGCTCAATCTTTTCATTTAGCAGAATCTCACACAAATCAACTTGTGTTGTTTCTTCAAAGACATGGTTGAAGGATCAATTTACCAAAGAGTTTCTTGATTCCTCAGACAAGGGACACCTTTTTAGGTTGGATTCAGTGTCCATGACTCTGTCTTTAACAGATAAGAGACAAATGAAATTGGTTTCTACCTGTCGAAACCTTCAGTCTCAATCATTCCCTTCAGTGGCTATGTGCATGGAAGTTTTAGGTCTCATGACTGCAGCATCGGACGCAATCCCCTTTGCTCATTTTTATATGAGACCTCTGCAGCTTTGCATGCTGAATCAATGGTGCAGGGATTATTCTCGGATATCACAATTGATATTCTTAAATCCTAACACTCAACTCTCTCTGACTTGGTGGTTAAACCATCACCTTATTGTTCAAGGGGCCTCCTTTGTTCGTCCTTCCTGGACTGTGATTTCAACAGATGCAAGTTTTACAGGTTGGGGAGCTGTCTGTGTGTCTCTGGCAGCACAAGGGGTTTGGAAATCTCAAGAGGCGAGGTTACCAATCAATATTTTAGAACTCCGTGCTATTTTCAGGGCTCTTCAGGCTTGTCCTCTATTAAAGAGAGAATCATTCATTCGTTTTCAGACAGACAATATCACAACTGTGGCATATGTCAATCATCAGGTTGGGACTCGCAGTCCTTTAGCGATGAAAGAAGTATCTTGAATACTTTCTTGGGCAGAATTCAACTCCTGTCTAATTTCTGCAATACATATCCCAGGTGTAGACAATTGGGAAGCGGATTATCTCAGCTGTCAGACTTTACATCCAGGGGAGTGGTCTCTCCATCCAGATGTATTTTGTCATATTGTACAGATGTGGAGTCTTCCCAAAATAGATCTGATGGCTTCCCATCTAAACAAGAAACTTACCAGGTATCTTTTCAGGTCCAGGGATCCTCAGGTGGAGATGGTGGATGCGTTAGCAGTTCCTTGGTTTTACCAACCTGCTTACATCTTTCCGCCTCTAGTTCTTCTTCTAATGGTTATCTCCAAGATCATAATGGAACAATCGCACGTGTTTCTGATAGCACCAGCATGGCCTCACAGATTTTGGTTTGCGGATCTTGTCTGGATGTCAAGTTGCCAACCTTGGCCACTTCTGTTAAAACCAGAGCTTCTGTCTCAAGGGCCATTTTTCCATCAGGATCTCAAATCGCTAAATTTGAAGGTATGAAAATTGAACCCTTAGTTCTTAGTCATAGAGGTTTTTCTGACTCTGTGTTTAATACATTGCTACAGGCTCGTAAGTCTGTTTCAAGGAAGATTTATTATCGGGTTTGGAAAACCTATATTTCATGGTGTTCTCATAAATTCTCTTGGCATTCTTTTAGAAGTACTTTGAGGGGACACATTTCTGCTCTTTCTGTTTTATTTCATAGAAAGATTGCTAATCTTCCTGACATTCACTGTTTTGTTCATGCTTTGGTTCGTATCAAGCCTATTATTAAATCAATTTCTCCTCCTTGGAGTCTTAATTTGGTTTTAAAGGCTTTGCAGGCTCCTCCGTTTGAGCCTACGCATTCTCTGGATATTAAATTACTTTCTTGGAATGTATTGTTCCTTTTGGCTATCTCTTCAGCTAGAAGAGTTTCTGAATTGTCTGCTCCCTCTTGTGAGTCTCCTTTTCTGATTTTCCATCAGGATAAGGCTGTTTTACGGACTTCGTTTAAATATCTTCCGAAGGTTGTGAATTCTAACAACATTAGTAGGGAAATGTTTGTTCCCTCCTTGTGTCCTAATCCTAAGAATACTCTTGAAAGATCTCTACATTCTTTGGAGATTGTAAGAGCTTTGAAATATTATGTCGAAGCTACTAAAGATTTCAGGAAGACTTCTAGTCTATTTGTTGTTTTTTCTTGTCCTAGGAAAGGTCAGAAAGCCTCTGCCATTTCATTGCCATCTTGGTTAAAGCTTTTGATTCACAAGGCTTATTTGGAGGCGGGACAGTCTCTGCCTCAGAGAATTTACAGCTCATTCTACTAGATCAGTCGCCACTTCTTGGGCTTTTAAGAATGAAGCTTCGGTTGATCAGATTTGCAAAGCAGCAACTTGGTCTTCTTTGCATACATTTACAAAATTTTACCATTTTGATGTATTTGCTTCTTCTGAAGCAGTCTTTAGTAGAAAAGTTCTTCAGGCAGCTGTCTCAGTTTGATTCTTCTGCTTATAATTTAAGTTTTTTTCTTGAAATGTATGAGAAATTTATGAGAAAGATTATTTTTTTTTGAGTTAGTTTAATTTTTTTTAGTGGAAATAGCTGTTTTTATTTTATCCATCCCTCTCTAGTGACTCTTCTGTGGACTTCCACATCTTGGGTATTTCTATCCCATACGTCACTAGCTCATGGACTCTTGCCAATTACATGAAAGAAAACATAATTTATGTAAGAGCTTACCTGATAAATTAATTTCTTTTATATTGGCAAGAGTCCATGAGGCCCACCCTTTTCTTATGGTGGTTATGATTTTTGGAAAAAAGCACAATTATATTTCCAGTTCCTCTTTTTGTATGTTTTTTTTACTCCTTATTTTATCACCTCACTACTTTGCTATTCGTTAAACTGAGTTGTGGGTGTGGTGAGGGGTGTATTTATAGGCATTTTGAGGTTTGGGAAACTTTGCCCTTCCTGGTAGGATTGCATATCCCATATGTCACTAGCTCATGGACTCTTGCCAATATGAAAGAAATGAATTTATCAAGTAAGTTCTTACATAAATTATGTTTTCCCTTGTCTAATGTCTTCTGCTGAGGACAAGTAGGGACAGATAAAGTAGCTGCGAGGCAAGACAGATGTTAAAATATTTTTATTTATTAGGGTTTTAAGTCCATTGAACACTACTATATTCTACATAGCCATCATCTCTAATTGTCCTCAGCAGAAGAGACTAGACAGGGAAATCTAGATTTCCTTTTTTTAGAGACATCACACCAGAACAATTATTTATCAGGAAAGTGTTGGCAGCACCCAATTAGAAAGCCCACAGTTTTCAGTTAAATTAAAGGAAAAGGGGCAAAATAAATTATGAAAGTATATTTTAAAGTGTTTTTACAATCTCATGGTGCTTTAGGTTCCTATTGGCGTTATCTGTTGCATAGGTGCACACTGGCAAAACATTATAATCTTTTTTTTTTGTCATTTAGAACACTGAGTGCCATCAGCCTGTAAGACTACATTTTAAGGCTCGCACTCCAAAGTTAGTAGTATGGAAATAGATCTCAGCCCTAATCTGGTATTTCTTAATTCAGTAAGGTAGATTTCAAAGCTAAAGATTTCTTTTAAAATATTAAACACAAGCATATCACTGAGTATAAGTATTATTATTATAATATTTTATTTTTATAGCGCCTCAAAATTCCATAAAGGTAGCAGTACACAATGACAGATTTGTGGTAAGATACAAATACATAACATTAGAAAATCCTAAGTCAAAATAGAAATGACTAAAAACAAATTAACACCTCTAAAAACAAAACTATAAACTTAAATAAGACACCTCAACTATGGGCTATGCTCCTACAATTCGTGAGCTGGAATTACTTTAACTTTACCTAATAGTACCCTAAAGCAGGTAACGTAAAATATTTTACTGCACTACAATAATAAATTATATGTAAGGCATAGCTGATGCAAGCATTTCAAAGATGGAGACAACACTCCTTTGCAGATGCCCCTGAAGTGCGTTTCACACGCTTCTTCAGGGGGGGGGGGGGAATGCCTCGAATGCCGCTGTATTTAAAGGCAGTATAGCCCCACCTCCTTAAGCTCATTCGTCATGAATTGCTTTCTCATTGGAGGAAAGATTTGTCAGTTAAGATGGAGGACGCTCCTGTCATGGAGCCAACATCACATCATTGTGTCACATGATATTGTCTGATACATTTATTTTGGAGATGTTACAACTTTCTTTTAGTCATTTCTGTTTTGACATAGGATTTTCTAAGTAAAATTAAAGTTGTATACACCCCTTGCTCATAAATTTGAGCAAAGGAAATATTTGTGGTTTAGCAGTATTATTCCCTTAATAACTCGTTTTGCTTACCGTCTACTGGTTGAGGGTGCAGAGACATGAGGTTTGGGGTAGCTTGTCACATTTATTGTAGTTGTAGCAACGAATAAAGGCAGATCAATATTTATTTCTCCAACATAGGTGTGTCCGGTCCACGGCGTCATCCTTACTTGTGGGATATTCTCTTCCCCAACAGGAAATGGCAAAGAGCCCAGCAAAGCTGATCACATGATCCCTCCTAGGCTCCGCCTACCCCAGTCATTCTCTTTGCCGTTGCACCGGCAACATCTCCACAGAGATGGTTAAGAGTTTTTTGGTGTTTTTTTTTTTTTTTCTTCACATATTCAGTAATAAAGTGTGTTCTGTTTAAAATTTAAAGTGACAGTAACGGTTTTATTTTAAAACGATTTTTTGTGCTTTGTTGACTAGTTTAAGCCTGTTTAACATGTCTGAACCATCAGATAAGCGATGTTCTATATGTATGAAAGCCAAGGTTTCTCCCCATTTAAATATATGTGATGATTGTGACATAGTGTCCAAACAAAGTAGGGACAATGATGCCACAGATAATGATATTGCCCAAGATGATTCCTCAAATGAGGGGAGTAAGCATGGTACTGCATCATCCCCTTCTGTGTCTACACCAGTTTTGCCCACACAAGAGGCCCCTAGTACATCTAGTGCGCCAATACTTATTACCATGCAACAATTAATGGCTGTTATGGATAATTCTATTGCAAACATTTTATCTAAAATGCCTACTTATCAGAGAAAGCGCGATTGCTCTGTTTTAAACACTGAAGAGCAAGAGGACGCTGATGATAACGGTTCTGACATACCCTCACACCAATCTGAAGGGGCCAGGAGGGAGGTTTTGTCTGAGGGAGAAATTTCAGATTCAGGAAAAATTTCTCAACAAGCTGAACCTGATGTTGTAACATTTAAATTTAAATTAGAACATCTCCGCGCACTGCTTAAGGAGGTATTATCTACTCTGGATGATTGTGACAATTTGGTCATTCCAGAGAAATTATGTAAGATGGACAAGTTCCTAGAGGTTCCGGTGCCCCCCGATGCTTTTCCTATACCCAAGCGGGTGGCGGACATAGTAAATAAGGAGTGGGAAAGGCCCGGCATACCTTTTGTTCCTCCCCCTATATTTAAGAAATTATTTCCTATAGTCGACCCCAGAAAGGACTTATGGCAGACAGTCCCCAAGGTCGAGGGAGCGGTCTCTACTCTAAACAAACGCACTACTATTCCCATAGAAGATAGTTGTGCTTTCAAAGATCCTATGGATAAAAAATTAGAGGGTTTGCTTAAAAAGATGTTTGTTCAGCAAGGTTACCTTCTACAACCAATTTCATGCATTGTTCCTGTCACTACGGCAGCGTGTTTCTGGTTCGAAGAACTAGAAAAGTCGCTCAATAAAGAATCTTCGTATGAGGAGGTTATGGACAGAGTTCAAGCACTTAAATTGGCTAACTCTTTTATTTTAGATGCCGCTTTGCAATTAGCTAGATTAGCGGCGAAAAATTCAGGGTTTGCTATCGTGGCGCGCAGAGCGCTTTGGCTAAAGTCTTGGTCAGCGGATGTGTCTTCCAAGACAAAATTGCTTAACATCCCTGTTTGGTCCTGATTTGAAAGAGATTATTTCAGACATCACCGGGGGAAAGGGCCACGCCCTTCCTCAGGATAGGTCTTTTAAGGCTAAAAATAAGCCTAATTTTCGTCCCTTTCGCAGAAACGGACCAGCCTCTAATTCTACATCCTCTAAGCAAGAGGGTAATACTTCTCAACCCAAACCAGCCTGGAGACCGATGCAAGGCTGGAAAAAGGGTAAGCAGGCCAAGAAGCCTGCCACTGCTACCAAAACAGCATGAAGGGATGGCCCCCGATCCGGGACCGGATCTGGTGGGGGGCAGACTTTCTCTCTTTGCTCAGGCTTGGGCAAGAGATGTTCAGGATCCTTGGGCACTAGAAATAGTTTCTCAGGGTTATCTCCTGGAATTCAAGGAACTACCCCCAAGGGGAAGGTTCCACAGGTCTCAATTATCTTCAAACCAAATAAAAAGACAGGCATTCTTACATTGTGTAGAAGACCTGTTAAAGATGGGAGTAATTCATCCAGTTCCAATAGGAGAACAAGGGATGGGGTTTTACTCCAACCTGTTCATAGTTCCCAAAAAAGAGGGAACATTCAGACCAATTTTAGATCTCAAGATCCTAAACAAATTTCTCAGGGTTCCATCGTTCAAAATGGAAACCATTCGAACGATCCTTCCTACCATCCAGGAAGGTCAATTTATGACCACGGTGGATTTAAAGGATGCGTACCTACATATTCCTATCCACAAGGAACATCATCAGTTTCTAAGGTTCGCTTTTCTGGACAAGCATTACCAGTTTGTGGCACTTCCATTCGGATTAGCCACTGCTCCGAGAATTTTCACAAAGGTACTAGGGTCCCTTCTAGCGGTTCTAAGACCAAGGGGCATTGCAGTAGTACCGTACTTGGACGACATCCTGATTCAAGCGTCGTCTCTGTCAAAAGCAAAGGCTCATACGGACATCGTCCTAGCCTTTCTCAGATCTCACGGTTGGAAAGTGAACATAGAAAAAAGTTCTCTGTCCCCGTCAACAAGAGTTCCCTTCTTGGGAACAATAATAGATTCCTTAGAAATGAGGATTTTTCTGACAGAGGTCAGAAAATCAAAACTTCTAAGCTCTTGTCAAGTACTTCATTCTGTTCTTCGTCCTTCCATAGCGCAGTGCATGGAAGTAATAGGATTGATGGTTGCAGCAATGGACATAGTTCCTTTTGCACAAATTCATCTAAGACCATTACAACTGTGCATGCTCAGACAGTGGAATGGGGATTATACAGACTTGTCTCCGACGATTCAAGTAGATCAAAGGACCAGAGATTCACTCCGTTGGTGGCTGATCCTGGACAACCTGTCACAGGGAATGAGCTTCCGCAGGCCAGAGTGGGTCATTGTCACGACCGACGCCAGTCTGGTGGGCTGGGGCGCGGTCTGGGAACCCCTGAAAGCTCAGGGTCTATGGTCTCGGGAAGAATCTCTTCTCCCGATAAACATTCTGGAACTGAGAGCGATATTCAATGCTCTCAAAGCTTGGCCTCATCTAGCAAAGGCCAAATTCATAAGGTTTCAATCAGACAACATGACGACTGTTGCATATATCAACCATCAGGGGGGAACAAGGAGTTCCCTGGCGATGGAGGAAGTGACCAAGATAATTCAATGGGCGGAGGATCACTCCTGCCACTTGTCTGCAATCCACATCCCAGGAGTGGAAAATTGGGAAGCGGATTTTCTGAGTCGTCAGTCATTTCATCCGGGGGAGTGGGAACTCCATCCGGAAATCTTTGCCCAAATAACTCAATTATGGGGCATTCCAGACATGGATCTGATGGCCTCTCGTCAGAACTTCAAGGTTCCTTGTTACGGGTCCAGATCCAGGGATCCCAAGGCGACTCTAGTAGATGCACTAGTAGCACCTTGGACCTTCAACCTAGCTTATGTATTCCCACCGTTTCCTCTCATTCCCAGGCTGGTAGCCAGGATCAATCAGGAGAGGGCTTCGGTGATCTTGATAGCTCCTGCGTGGCCACGCAGGACTTGGTATGCAGACCTGGTGAATATGTCATCGGCTCCACCATGGAAGCTACCTTTGAGACAGGACCTTCTTGTTCAAGGTCCATTCGAACATCCAAATCTGGTTTCCCTCCAACTGACTGCTTGGAGATTGAACGCTTGATTTTATCAAAGCGTGGGTTTTCAGATTCTGTAATAGATACTCTGATTCAGGCTAGAAAGCCTGTAACTAGAAAAATTTACCATAAAATATGGAAAAAATATATCTGTTGGTGTGAATCTAAAGGATTCCCTTGGAACAAGATAAAAATTCCTAAGATTCTATCCTTTCTACAAGAAGGTTTGGAGAAAGGATTATCTGCAAGTTCTCTGAAGGGACAGATCTCTGCTTTATCTGTTTTACTTCACAAGAGGCTGGCAGCTGTGCCAGACGTTCAAGCGTTTGTTCAGGCTCTGGTTAGAATCATGCCTGTTTACAGACCTTTGACTCCTCCCTGGAGTCTTAATCTAGTTCTTTCAGTTCTTCAAGGGGTTCCGTTTGAACCCTTACATTCCGTAGATATTAAGTTATTATCTTGGAAAGTTTTGTTTTTGGTTGCAATTTCTTCTGCTAGAAGAGTTTCTGAGTTATCTGCTCTGCAGTGTTCTCCGCCCTATCTGGTGTTCCATGCAGATAAGGTGGTTTTGCGTACTAAGCCTGGTTTTCTTCCGAAAGTTGTTTCCAACAAAAATATTAACCAGGAGATAGTTGTACCTTCTTTCTCCAACATAGGTGTGTCCGTCCACGGCGTCATCCTTACTTGTGGGATATTCTCTTCCCCAACAGGAAATGGCAAAGAGCACAGCAAAGCTGGTCACATGATCCCTCCTAGGCTCCGCCTTCCCCAGTCATTCTCTTTGCCGTTGTACAGGCAACATCTCCACGGAGATGGCTTAGAGTTTTTTGGTGTTTAACTGTAGTTTTTATTCTTCAATCAAGAGTTTGTTATTTTAAAATAGTGCTGGTATGTACTATTTACTCTGAAACAGAAAAGTGATGAAGATTTCTGTTTGTAAGAGGAAAATGATTTTAGCAACCGTTACTAAAATCGATGGCTGTTTCCACACAGGTCTGTTGAGAGGAATTAACTTCAGTTGGGGGAAACAGTGAGCAGACTTTTGCTGCTTGAGGTATGACACATTTCTAACAAGACGATGTAATGCTGGAAGCTGTCATTTTCCCTATGGGATCCGGTAAGCCATTTTTATTACATAAGAATAAAGGGCTTCACAAGGGCTTTTAAGACTGGTAGACATTTTCTGGGCTAAAACGATTGATATATAAGCATTTTTAATACTTCATAGCTTTGAGGAATTATTTTATTCTTGGGTATTATGTAAAATAACCGGCAGGCACTGTATTGGACACCTTATTCTCTAGGGGCTTTCCCTAATCATAGGCAGAGCCTCATTTTCGCGCCTCTATTGCGCACTTGTTTTTGGGAAGCATGACATGCAGATGCATGTGTGAGGAGCTCTGATACATAGAAAAGGCTTTCTGAAGGCGTCATTTGGTATCGTATTCCCCTTTGGGCTTGGTTGGGTCTCAGCAAAGCAGATACCAGGGACTGTATAGGGGTTAAATATAAAAACGGCTTCGGTTCCGTTATTTTAAGAGTTAAAGCTTTCAAATTTGGTGTGCAATACTTTTAAGGCTTTAAGACACTGTGGTGAAATTTTGGTGAATTTTGAACAATTCCTTCATACTTTTTCACATTTTCAGTAATAAAGTGTGTTCAGTTTAAAATTTAAAGTGACAGTAACGGTTTTATTTTAAAACGTTTTTTGTACTTTGTTATCAAGTTTATGTCTGTTTAACATGTCTGAACTACCAGATAGACTGTGTTCTGTATGTGGGGAAGCCAAGGTTCCTTCTCATTTAAATAGATGTGATTTATGTGACACAAAATTTAGAGAAAATGATGCCCAAGATGATTCCTCAAGTGAGGGGAGTAAGCATGGTACTGCATCATCCCCTCCTTCGTCTACGCCAGTCTTGCCCACACAGGAGGCCCCTAGTACATCTAGTGCGCCAATACTCCTTACTATGCAACAATTAACGGCTGTAATGGATAATTCTATCAAAAACATTTTAGCCAAAATGCCCACTTATCAGCGAAAGCGCGACTGCTCTGTTTTAGAAAATACGGAAGAGCATGAGGACGCTGATGATATTGGTTCTGAAATGCCCCTACACCAGTCTGAGGGGGCCAGGGAGGTTTTGTCTGAGGGAGAAATTTCAAATTCAGGGAAAATTTCTCAACAAGCTGAACCTGATGTGATTACATTCAAATTTAAATTGGAACATCTCCGCGCTCTGCTTAAGGAGGTGTTATCTACTCTGGATGATTGTGAGAATTTGGTCATTCCAGAGAAATTATGTAAGATGGACAAGTTCCTAGAGGTCCCGGGGCCCCCCGAAGCTTTTCCTATACCCAAGCGGGTGGCGGATATTGTAAACAAAGAATGGGAAAGGCCCGGCATACCTTTCGTCCCTCCCCCTATATTCAAGAAATTGTTTCCTATGGTCGACCCCAGAAAGGACTTATGGCAGACAGTCCCCAAGGTCGAGGGGGCGGTTTCTACTCTAAACAAACGCACCACTATACCCATAGAAGATAGTTGTGCTTTCAAAGATCCTATGGATAAAAAATTAGAGGGTTTGCTTAAAAAGATGTTTGTTCAGCAAGGTTACCTTCTACAACCAATTTCATGCATTGTTCCTGTCACTACAGCAGCGTGTTTCTGGTTCGATGAACTAGAAAAGGCGCTCAATAAAGATTCTTCTTATGAGGAGATTTTGGACAGAATTCATGCTCTCAAATTGGCTAACTCTTTCACCTTAGACGCCACTTTGCAATTGGCTAGATTAGCGGCGAAAAATTCTGGGTTTGCTATTGTGGCGCGCAGAGCGCTTTGGCTAAAATCTTGGTCAGCGGATGCGTCTTCCAAGAATAAATTGCTTAACATTCCTTTCAAGGGGAAAACGCTGTTTGGCCCTGACTTGAAAGAGATTATTTCTGATATCACTGGGGGTAAGGGCCACGCCCTTCCTCAGGATAGGTCTTTCAAGGCTAAAAATAAACCAAATTTTCGTCCCTTTCGCAGAAACGGACCAGCCACAAGTGCTACATCCTCTAAGCAAGAGGGTAATACTTCTCAAGCCAAGCCAGCCTGGAGGCCAATGCAAGGCTGGAACAAGGGTAAGCAGGCCAAGAAACCTGCCACTGCTACCAAGACAGCATGAGATGTTGGCCCCCGATCCGGGACCGGATCTGGTGGGGGGCAGACTCTCTCTCTTCGCTCAGGCTTGGGCAAGAGATGTTCTGGATCCTTGGGCGCTGGAAATAGTCTCCCAAGGTTATCTTCTGGAATTCAAGGGGCTTCCCCCAAGGGGGAGGTTCCACAGGTCTCAATTGTCTTCAGACCACATAAAAAAACAGGCATTCTTACATTGTGTAGAAGACCTGTTAAAAATGGGAGTGATTCATCCTGTTCCATTAGGAGAACAAGGGATGGGGTTCTACTCCAATCTGTTCATAGTTCCCAAAAAAGAGGGAACATTCAGACCAATCTTAGATCTCAAGATCCTAAACAAGTTTATCAAGGTTCCATCGTTCAAAATGGAAACCATTCGAACAATTCTTCCTTCCATCCAGGAAGGTCAATTCATGACCACGGTGGATTTAAAGGATGCGTATCTACATATTCCTATCCACAAGGAACATCATCGGTTCCTAAGGTTCGCCTTTCTGGACAAGCATTACCAGTTTGTGGCACTTCCGTTCGGATTAGCCACTGCTCCAAGAATTTTCACAAAGGTACTGGGGTCCCTTCTAGCGGTGCTAAGACCAAGGGGCATTGCAGTAGTACCTTACTTGGACGACATTCTGATTCAAGCGTCGTCCCTTCCACAAGCAAAGGCTCACACGGACATCGTCCTGGCCTTTCTCAGATCTCACGGGTGGAAAGTGAACGTAGAAAAAAGTTCTCTATCTCCGTCAACAAGAGTTCCCTTCTTGGGAACAATAATAGACTCCTTAGAAATGAGGATTTTTCTGACAGAGGCCAGAAAATCAAAACTTCTAAACTCTTGTCAAGTACTTCATTCTGTTCCTCTTCCTTCCATAGCGCAGTGCATGGAAGTAATAGGTTTGATGGTCGCGGCAATGGACATAGTTCCTTTTGCGCGAATTCATCTGAGACCATTACAACTGTGCATGCTCAGTCAGTGGAATGGGGATTATACAGACTTGTCTCCGACGATACAAGTAGATCAGAGGACCAGAGATTCACTCCGTTGGTGGCTGTCCCTGGACAACCTGTCACAGGGGATGAGCTTCCGCAGACCAGAGTGGGTCATTGTCACGACCGACGCCAGTCTGGTGGGCTGGGGCGCGGTCTGGGGACTCCTGAAAGCTCAGGGTCTTTGGTCTCGGGAAGAATCTCTTCTCCCGATAAATATTCTGGAACTAAGAGCGATATTCAATGCTCTCAAGGCTTGGCCTCAGCTAGCAAAGGCCAAATTCATACGGTTTCAATCGGACAACATGACGACTGTTGCGTACATCAACCATCAGGGGGGAACAAGGAGTTCCCTGGCGATGGAAGAAGAGTCGTCAGTCATTTCATCCGGGGGAGTGGGAACTCCATCCGGAAATCTTTGCCCAAATTACTCAGGTGTGGGGCATTCCAGACATGGATCTGATGGCCTCTCGTCAGAACTTCAAGGTTCCTTGCTACGGGTCCAGATCCAGGGATCCCAAGGCGACTCTAGTAGATGCACTAGTAGCACCTTGGACCTTCAAACTAGCGTATGTATTCCCACCGTTTCCTCTCATCCCCAGGCTGGTAGCCAGGATCTATCAGGAGAGGGCATCGGTGATCTTGATAGCTCCTGCGTGGCCACGCAGGACTTGGTATGCAGACCTGGTGAATATGTCATCGGCTCCACCATGGAAGCTACCTTTGAGACGGGACCTTCTTGTTCAAGGTCCGTTCGAACATCCGAATCTGGTCTCACTCCAACTGACTGCTTGGAGATTGAACGCTTGATTTTATCAAAGCGAGGGTTCTCAGATTCTGTCATTGATACTCTTGTTCAGGCCAGAAAGCCTGTAACTAGAAAAATCTACCATAAAATATGGAAAAGATATATCTGTTGGTGTGAATCTAAAGGATTCCCTTGGGACAAGATAAAAATTCCTAAGATTCTATCCTTTCTTCAAGAAGGTTTGGAGAAAGGATTATCTGCAAGTTCTTTGAAGGGACAGATTTCTGCTTTGTCTGTGTTACTTCACAAAAAGCTGGCAGCTGTGCCAGATGTTCAAGCTTTTGTTCAGGCTCTGGTTAGAATCAAGCCTGTTTACAAACCTTTGACTCCTCCTTGGAGTCTCAATTTAGTTCTTTCAGTTCTTCAGGGGGTTCCATTTGAACCCTTACATTCCGTTGATATTAAGTTATTATCTTGGAAAGTTTTGTTTTTGGTTGCAATTTCTTCTGCTAGAAGAGTTTCAGAGTTATCTGCTCTGCAGTGTTCTCCTCCTTATCTGGTGTTCCATGCAGATAAGGTGGTTTTGCGTACTAAACCTGGTTTTCTTCCGAAAGTTGTTTCTAACAAAAACATTAACCAGGAGATAGTCGTGCCTTCTTTGTGTCCGAATCCAGTTTCAAAGAAGGAACGTTTGTTGCACAATTTGGATGTAGTTCGTGCTCTAAAATTCTATTTAGATGCTACAAAGGATTTTAGACAAACATCTTCCTTGTTTGTTGTTCATTCTGGTAAAAGGAGAGGTCAAAAAGCAACTTCTACCTCTCTCTCTTTTTGGCTTAAAAGCATCATCAGATTGGCTTACAAGACTGCCGGACGGCAGCCTCCTGAAAGAATCACAGCTCATTCCACTAGGGCCGTGGCTTCCACATGGGCCTTCAAGAACGAGGCTTCTATTGATCAGATATGTAAGGCAGCGACTTGGTCTTCACTGCACACTTTTACTAAATTTTACAAATTTGATACTTTTGCTTCTTCTGAGGCTATTTTTGGGAGAAAGGTTTTGCAAGCCGTGGTGCCTTCCATCTAGGTGACCTGATTTGCTCCCTCCCATCATCCGTGTCCTAAAGCTTTGGTATTGGTTCCCACAAGTAAGGATGACGCCGTGGACCGGACACACCTATGTTGGAGAAAACAGAATTTATGTTTACCTGATAAATTACTTTCTCCAACGGTGTGTCCGGTCCACGGCCCGCCCTGGTTTTTTAATCAGGTCTGATAATTTATTTTCTTTAACTACAGTCACCACGGTATCATATGATTTCTCCTATGCAAATATTCCTCCTTTACGTCGGTCGAATGACTGGGGAAGGCGGAGCCTAGGAGGGATCATGTGACCAGCTTTGCTGGGCTCTTTGCCATTTCCTGTTGGGGAAGATAGTCGTGCCTTCTTTGTGTCCGAATCCAGTTTCAAAGAAGGAACGTTTGTTGCACAATTTGGATGTAGTTCGTGCTCTAAAATTCTATTTAGATGCTACAAAGGATTTTAGACAAACATCTTCCTTGTTTGTTGTTCATTCTGGTAAAAGGAGAGGTCAAAAAGCAACTTCTACCTCTCTCTCTTTTTGGCTTAAAAGCATCATCAGATTGGCTTACGAGACTGCCGGACGGCAGCCTCCTGAAAGAATCACAGCTCATTCCACTAGGGCCGTGGCTTCCACATGGGCCTTCAAGAACGAGGCTTCTGTTGATCAGATATGTAAGGCAGCGACTTGGTCTTCACTGCACACTTTTACTAAATTTTACAAATTTGATACTTTTGCTTCTTCTGAGGCTATTTTTGGGAGAAAGGTTTTGCAAGCCGTGGTGCCTTCCATCTAGGTGACCTGATTTGCTCCCTCCCTTCATCCGTGTCCTAAAGCTTTGGTATTGGTTCCCACAAGTAAGGATGACGCCGTGGACCGGACACACCTATGTTGGAGAAAACAGAATTTATGCTTACCTGATAAATTACTTTCTCCAACGGTGTGTCCGGTCCACGGCCCGCCCTGGTTTTTTTAATCAGGTCTGATGAATTATTTTTTCTAACTACAGTCACCACGGTATCATATGGTTTCTCCTATGCATATTTCCTCCTGTACGTCGGTCGAATGACTGGGGTAGGCGGAGCCTAGGAGGGATCATGTGATCAGCTTTGCTGGGCTCTTTGCCATTTCCTGTTGGGGAAGAGAATATCCCACAAGTAAGGATGACGCCGTGGACCGGACACACCGTTGGAGAAAGTAATTTATCAGGTAAGCATAAATTCTGTTTTTAGTCGGGATGAAAGGATAGTAAGCATTTATAAATTAGGTGGGTTTAAAAAAAAAATAAAAAACAACTGAAACTTTATATAAGGTTGGAAACAGTAGAGTGTTTCAGGGGTCAGCAGCAGCACATGAGAAGTCTTGGAGGTGAGAGAGGGAAGTAGAAATAATAGTTGTTGAGAGACCTAGGTCAGAGGTTGATAAAAAAAAGGCAGGTTGGAGAGATAAGTGAGGGAAAAATAGGCCTAGATTCCAAGTGGAGTGCTATTGATAGCGAACGGTGTGCTATCAATACCGCAGGACCTTGCTAACATTAGGTCACAATCTGGTATTACAAGTCCATGGTAAAACAGAATTAACAGAGAATGTTTAGCTCGGCCGACATCCATTTAGAGCACCCTATACTTTCAATTGATAGCACTAAACATCCCTCATATTACAAGTTGAAAGATTTTCACACATGAGCGCAACACATAGCCCTGTTAGTGCAACTTGAGACCTGAAGTAAAGTGTTAGGGCTAGAATAAAAGTATAACAAAATAGGTCAGTCATATGCAAATAAAGTATTACAATTATATATATATATATATATATTAAATATAAAATATGTTAAACATTGCAGTAAATGTATAAAAAGTGTTTTAAAGGGATACTATGCTTCATGGTGTTTAACTGGGGAAAAAAGATTAGAGTGTGTCTTATGTGAGTGCCTCAG
The DNA here is from genome assembly GCF_027579735.1 of Bombina bombina. NCBI lineage: Eukaryota > Metazoa > Chordata > Amphibia > Anura > Bombinatoridae > Bombina > Bombina bombina. The sequence continues at coordinate 372,286,279 of NC_069501.1, forward strand.
CGTCGTGCCAGTGGAATATAGTTGGCTGGGGAATGAAAGGAGTTTGTGTTTATTGTAAAGGGGAAAGGATAGAAGACAAGGTGATATATGAATATTTGTGAAAGGACGAGCTGTGACTTTAAGGACAAGGGATGATATGATAAAGGCACATAGGAGAACACGTAACGTTTAACTGACGGTGGAAATGTAGAGAGAAGTATTGGAAGTACCTGTTTTGTCAATTCCTTTTGTCCAAATCCTTGTCTAACTTCAGCACACTGAATAGCTTCACACATACTGCAACTACAACTGCACTGACAAGCTTAGTGTCAGTTGTATGGGTTATAGCAATCACATGGTCGTAATTACCAGAGATCATAAATCTGTGTTAAAACAAAATAAAATACCTAAGAAAATAATGGGAATGGCACCTTCTTATCACAAGTTCAAACACAGACAAAGGAACTTTTAAACTACAAAATGTATTAAAATAGGATACCACAGAATTCAAGATTTAGGGGAGTGAAGAAGGCAGTTCTACTTGGTGTTGCAGAGGGGAAGAGGCAGAGAGTGAATGTTGTCCTGCAGTCACAGTAACATACATACCTGAAGAGTAAGTGAAGTTCTTTGTGCCTTTCCAAGATAGAGTGCCAATCCTGAGTACAGCATCTATGTTTAATAAATATGGTCTGTTGAAATCACATTTTGCATGAATTTAATATGGATTATTTTATAAACCATATATTCTGTGTAAGCGTTAGTAGCAGTGTTCAGTGTTTTTGCTGGACTCAGTGTGTTTGGTTACAATGTTTTGTATTACAGAACATTTTGGTTCATATTGATTTGCCCCAAGTGATGTGTTGCTATGACACATGGGGCAAATAAACCAATGTGAAAAAAGGTTGCACTCTTTTAGAGGAAAGGTCTTAAAGGGACATTAAACACCTCCTGCTTTTGTTTAAAAATGGTGCTTGTTCCAGGGTCCCTAGAGAGGTCAAAAGGCAATTTCTGTAACCTAGATTTTCTTGAAAAATGTAGCAAATCAATAGCTGGTTTAGGCAATTGTCAGCATATTAAAGAAAACCCAGGTTACAGAAATTGCCTCTTGGCCTCTCTTGCGAGTGTGGGACAAGTAGAATATTACCAAAAGCAAGATGTTTACTTTTCCTTTAAATAAACTGTTATCTTCAGTATTGTCAAAATGTTCTGATATTTTAAATACCGCTCCATATTACAGCATAATATTATTAACACAGCTGGTAGAGACCTTGTTATTCATTTGGCCAATAAGCTGTCAGGATATTAATACCATACTTCTGTTACATATAAACTTGATCATAAAGACAACAGCCTCTAGCAGTTTTATGAAAATATATTTTTTAATATATTGTGCAACTTACAATATTCATAGTTCATTCAGTAGTTCAATTATGTTTTTTTAACATTTTTAGCTTTGCTCTCACAGTCATACCATGTATAGTAAAAACTTGAGATTTTAATATAAGATGTTTAGTTATGTATAGTAAAATAATTTTACTTTACCTTAATGCTTTCATTATTTATTTTGCCCCCTTTTCATGAAATTTAAACAATAATGGATTTTCTGATTCTCAGAGCTGGAAATGAACACTGCAGACTTCTTAATACTAACCCAGTTATATATCTATACTTAAATGACTTTAGCAGTAAAGCACTTCAAGACAGTGCACTTTATAATAGCATTAGTGGCTATCTTTCTTGTCTGCACACTCAAGTCCAGACGGGCTTTTCCAAATGGTTTGTAGAGTTTGGTTACTGAAAACAACCGCAGCAAAAAAGTTTAATTGCCTTATAAATAAATGTGTACACTTGGCTGATATGTTATTCTATAACAAGGCAACAGAGATTTCTTGTGATTACAAGGTGTTTAATGCAATATTCTCATTTACTCAAAAGTGTTTTGTCAAGTTTCACATTAGCTGAGACATTCTTCACCAGCTTAATAACTGACTGCCATACCTCAACACCTATTGGCTGTTTTTAAAAATATTTGCTTAAATCCGTGCCTGAACTGGCAATAATCTTGAAGCCGGACTTCTGGAACAGTGCCACTTAAACGTAGTCAGCCACTAGATGCGCTGTGAACTAGCCACTTTAAATCTTACTCCAAATGACCTAAATCCCATTAGATTTAATTAAGAGCAAGGGAAATACACTAGTGATATTTTAGGATGTCTGGGTCAGATCTGTGAATAGAAAGATAAATAATAGTATATGAAATGTGTACAATAAAGCAAAAGATTGTCTTTGTTTCTTCACTTAGCCTGGCTTGAACAGGAATTCTAACACAAATACATTGGTATGCGAACACCGCATGAAATAGTTAAGCTCTAGCGTCGTTTACGGTTATACTTTATTAGTATGCATAGTTATTTTTATGCATGGATCACAGTATGTAATAGCAGCTTGTCTATATTTTGTAGAACCAAGTAGATACATTGCGAGACTTTATGTGATATTAGTAAATGTTAATAGATTTGTGTTTTTAACCGTTAATAGGAGTTAGAGTTTTTCTTTCCTTCGAGTGGGGGCCGTGGTCCAAGAAACACAGCAACGTTTACAGAGTGTAGCTGCTGCATAATAAAGCCTCATGCCGTTTCAGAAGGTAAGTTCTTGTTATCCGTGTTTTAGTCACTTCTCAAAAAATACATGTTTAAAATGATGTTTTTTTTATAAATAGAAGAGTCTGGGATGAATTCTTAAAGGGACAGTGAAGTCATAATTAAACTTAAAGGGACATGAAACCCAAAAATTTTCTTTCATGATTCAGACATATATTAAAATTGTAAACAATACTCCAATTTACTTCTATTAACTAATTTGCTTCACTCTTTAGATAGTCTTTGTTGAAGAAATAGCAATGCACATAGGTGAGCCAATCACACGAGGCATCTATGTGTACCAATCAGCAGCTACTGAGCCTATCTAGATATATTTTTAAACAAAAGATATCAAGAGAATGAAGCAAATTAGATAATAGAAGTAAATTGGAAAGTTATTTAAAATCACATGCTCTTTCTAAATCATGAAAGAAAAAATTTGGGGTTTGTGTCCCTTTAAATTAATTGGATAGAGCGTGACATTTTAAACCACTTTCCAATTACTTATTTTGCAATTTTGCTTAATTCTTTTGGTATCATTTGTTAAAGAGTAATCCTAGGGGAGCTAAGGAGCGTGCACATGTCTTTAGCCACCCAGCAGCTGTATTTGCAACAATGTTTGTAGCAATATTATATATTGTTAAAAAAAATTGCTGACATAAATGCACACTGCTCATTTTATGCTCCTATCAGCCTACCTAGGTGTACTCTTTAACAATGGATACCAAGAGAACAAAGCAAATGTGCTAACATAAGTACATTAGAAAGATTTTTAAAACTGAATGCTCTATTTGAATCATGAATATTTAATTTTGACTTTACTGTCTCTTTAATATATTCACTTAAACGGACATTGAAATGAAAATGAAACGATCATGATTCAGTGTGTACAGTTAAAAAAACAACAACTTTCCAGTTTGATTTTCCTATCACGCTTCTGTTGTATGAGAGCACAATATGTAAAACATTTCACGCTGCCATCATACAGTGTTCATAGCACGTGCACATTCCTGCTCCTTCCTCAGTGTGATTTCCATCAAAAGCAGCTACATTGCACCAAAGATACCAAGAGTATTAGGCACATTTGATAACAGATTTAAATTGGATTACTTTTTTTTAATTGTTTGCTCTATCTGAACTATGCAAGTTTAAATGTCACTTCTGTGTCACTTTAAAGCAGAGCTTAATATTTCCAGGGAGCCATGGCTTCAATAATAGTATTACTGCTGGCTCCTTAAATGGACATTAAACACCTCAAGATATTAATATAAATTGTTTAATTACATGTAGTAAAACAACTTTGTAATATACTTTCATTATTTATTTACTTATTTTTATCCTTTCCTGTGATTTAATTCTGAATACTGTGAGCTTTCCAATTTGTTTTACTAAAACATTAAGGGTTAAAATGTTATTATATTTAATTCCACCATGTGTGCATACACCTGTATGAACCATGGTGATGTGTAGGCGATAGCATATAGCCATATGCTTGCTGGTGCACACATGTAAATTAACCCCTTCCTGACCTGACTTATTTGTAAAAAAAAATAAGTAAAAAATTGAAATCACGCAATCGTTTATGTGATGGCGTGATTTTAATGATGGGATTGTGTCAAGGGGGAGTGCCTATGACGCTAGGCATGCCCTCCAGCCCACAGTCTCTTTCAGGAAGCGCCTTTGGCTTTAGTATAGCCAAACTGCTATGACGTTCTATACCATCCTAAGGGCTTTAAAGCCCAGTGCGATTAGGACGGCATAGAATGTCATAATGGCACAAAGGGGTTAAAAGAATATTAAACACTAAATAAATGCTAGAAAGAATGATGCATTCAAAGCAACGATTAGTCTGAGAATAACATGTAGATGTATAATTTTTAAAGTTTCATTAGATGTTTAAATATTGATAAACTAAGCGAAAAGATTTAGGCCTAGATTTAGAGTTCGGCGGTAAAAGGGCTGTTAACGCTCCGCGGGTTTTTTTCTGGCCGCACCATAAATTTAACTCTGGTATCGAGAGTTCAAACAAATGCTGCGTTAGGCTCCAAAAAAGGAGCGTAGAGCATATTTACCGCAAATGCAACTCTCGATACCAGAGTTGCTTACGGACGCGGCCGGCATCAAAAACGTGCTCGTGCACGATTCTCCCATAGGAAACAATGGGGCTGTTTGAGCTGAAAAAAAACCTAACACCTGGAAAAAAGCAGCGTTCAGCTCCTAACGCAGCCCCATTGTTTGCTATGCGGTAACCCTTCCTACGTCTGCACCTAACACTCTAACATGTACCCCGAGTCTAAACACCCCTAACCTTACACTTATTAACCCCTATTCTGCCGCCCCCGCTATCGCTGACCCCTGCATTACACTTTTAACCCCTAATCTGCCGCTCCGTAAACCGCCGCCACCTACGTTATCCTTATGTACCCCTAATCTGCTGCCCTAACATCGCCGACCCCTATGTTATATTTATTAACCCCTAATCTGCCCCCCACAACGTCGCCGACACCTACCTACACTTATTAACCCCTAATCTGCCGACCGGACCTGAGCGCTACTATAATAAAGTTATTAACCCCTAATCCGCCTCACTAACCCTATCATAAATAGTATTACCCCTAATCTGCCCTCCCTAACATCGCCGACACCTACCTTCAATTATTAACCCCTAATCTGCCGACGGGAGCTCACCGCTATTCTAATAAATGTATTAACCCCTAAAGCTAAGTCTAACCCTAACACTAACACCCCCCTAAGTTAAATATAATTTTTATCTAACGAAATAAATTAACTCTTATTAAATAAATGATTCCTATTTAAAGCTAAATACTTACCTGTAAAATAAATCATAATATAGCTACAATATAAATTACATTTATATTATAGCTATTTTAGGATTAATATTTATTTTACAGGTAACTTTGTATTTATTTTAACCAGGTACAATAGCTATTAAATAGTTAAGAACTATTTAATAGTTACCTAGTTAAAATAATTACAAATTTACCTGTAAAATAAATCCTAACCTAAGATATAATTAAACCTAACACTACCCTATCAATAAAATAATTAAATAAACTACCTACAATTACCTACAATTAACCTAACACTACACTATCAATAAATTAATTAAACACAATTGCTACAAATAAATACAATTAAATAAACTATCTAAAGTACAAAAAATAAAAAAGAACTAAGTTACAGAAAATAAAAAAATATTTACAAACATAAGAAAAATATTACAACAATTTTAAACTAATTACACCTACTCTAAGCCCCCTAATAAAATAACAAAGCCCCCCAAAATAATAAATTCCTTACCCTATTCTAAATTTAAAAAGTTACAAGCTCTTTTACCTTACCAGCCCTGAACAGGGCCCTTTGCGGGGCATGCCCCAAGAATTTCAGCTCTTTTGCCTGTAAAAAAAAACATACAATACCCCCCCCCAACATTACAACCCACCACCCACATACCCCTAATCTAACCCAAACCCCCCTTAAATAAACCTAACACTAAGCCCCTGATGATCTTCCTACCTTGTCTTCACCATGCCAGGTTCACCGATCCGTCCTGGCTCCAAGATCTTCATCCAACCCAAGCAGGGGCTAGACATCCACTGAAGAAGTCCAGAAGAGGGTCCAAAGTCTTCCTCCTATCCGGCAAGAAGAGGACATCCGGACCGGCAAACATCTTCTCCAAGCGGCATCTTCTATGTTCTTCCATCCGATGACGACCGGCTCCATCTTGAAGACCTCCAGCGCGGATCCATCCTCTTCTTCCGACGACTAGACGACGAATGACGGTTCCTTTAAGGGACGTCATCCAAGATGGCGTCCCTCGAATTCCGATTGGCTGATAGGATTCTATCAGCCAATCGGAATTAAGGTAGGAATTTTCTGATTGGCTGATGGAATCAGCCAATCAGAATCAAGATCAATCCGATTGGCTGATCCAATCAGCCAATCAGATTGAGCTCGCATTCTATTGGCTGATCGGAACAGCCAATAGAATGCGAGCTCAATCTGATTGGCTGATTGGATCAGCCAATCGGATTGATCTTGATTCTGATTGGCTGATTCCATCAGCCAATCAGAAAATTCCTACCTTAATTCCGATTGGCTGATAGAATCCTATCAGCCAATCGGAATTCGAGGGACGCCATCTTGGATGACGTCCCTTAAAGGAACCGTCATTCGTCGTCTAGTCGTCGGAAGAAGAGGATGGATCCGCGCTGGAGGTCTTCAAGATGGAGCCGGTCGTCATCGGATGGAAGAACATAGAAGATGCCGCTTGGAGAAGATGTTTGCCGGTCCGGATGTCCTCTTCTTGCCGGATAGGAGGAAGACTTTGGACCCTCTTCTGGACTTCTTCAGTGGATGTCTAGCCCCTGCTTGGGTTGGATGAAGATCTTGGAGCCAGGACGGATCGGTGAACCTGGCATGGTGAAGACAAGGTAGGAAGATCATCAGGGGCTTAGTGTTAGGTTTATTTAAGGGGGGTTTGGGTTAGATTAGGGGTATGTGGGTGGTGGGTTGTAATGTTGGGGGGGGGGTATTGTATGTTTTTTTTTACAGGCAAAAGAGCTGAAATTCTTGGGGCATGCCCCGCAAAGGGCCCTGTTCAGGGCTGGTAAGGTAAAAGAGCTTGTAACTTTTTAAATTTAGAATAGGGTAAGGAATTTATTATTTTGGGGGGCTTTGTTATTTTATTAGGGGGCTTAGAGTAGGTGTAATTAGTTTAAAATTGTTGTAATATTTTTCTTATGTTTGTAAATATTTTTTTATTTTCTGTAACTTAGTTCTTTTTTATTTTTTGTACTTTAGATAGTTTATTTAATTGTATTTATTTGTAGCAATTGTGTTTAATTAATTTATTGATAGTGTAGTGTTAGGTTAATTGTAGGTAATTGTAGGTAGTTTATTTAATTATTTTATTGATAGGGTAGTGTTAGGTTTAATTATATCTTAGGTTAGGATTTATTTTACAGGTAAATTTGTAATTATTTTAACTAGGTAACTATTAAATAGTTCTTAACTATTTAATAGCTATTGTACCTGGTTAAAATAAATACAAAGTTACCTGTAAAATAAATATTAATCCTAAAATAGCTATAATATAAATGTAATTTATATTGTAGCTATATTATGATTTATTTTACAGGTAAGTATTTAGCTTTAAATAGGAATCATTTATTTAATAAGAGTTAATTTATTTCGTTAGATAAAAATTATATTTAACTTAGGGGGGTGTTAGTGTTAGGGTTAGACTTAGCTTTAGGGGTTAATACATTTATTAGAATAGCGGTGAGCTCCGGTCGGCAGATTAGGGGTTAATAATTGAAGGTAGGTGTCGGCGATGTTAGGGAGGGCAGATTAGGGGTTAATACTATTTATGATAGGGTTAGTGAGGCGGATTAGGGGTTAATAACTTTATTATAGTAGCGCTCAGGTCCGCTCGGCAGATTAGGGGTTAATAAGTGTAGGCAGGTGTCGGCGACGTTGTGGGGGGCAGATTAGGGGTTAATAAATATAACATAGGGGTCGGCGATGTTAGGGGCAGAAGATTAGGGGTACATAGGGATAACGTAGGTGGCGGCGATTTGCGGTCGGAAGATTAGGGGTTAATTATTTTAAGTAGCTTGCGGCGACGTTGTGGGGGGCAAGTTAGGGGTTAATAGATATAATACAGGGGTCGGCGGTGTTAGGGGCAGCAGATTAGGGGTACATAAGTATAACGTAGGTGGCGGTCGGCAGATTAGGGGTTAAAATTTTTAATCGAGTGGCGGCGATGTGGGGGGACCTCGGTTTAGGGGTACATAGGTAGTTTATGGGTGTTAGTGTACTTTAGGGTACAGTAGTTAAGAGCTTTATAAACCGGCGTTAGCCAGAAAGCTCTTAACTCCTGCTATTTTCAGGCGGCTGGAATCTTGTCGTTAGAGCTCTAACGCTCACTGCAGAAACGACTCTAAATACCGGCGTTAGGAAGATCCCATTGAAAAGATAGGCTACGCAAATGGCGTAGGGGGATCTGCGGTATGGAAAAGTCGCGGCTGTAAAGTGAGCGTTAGACCCTTTAATCACTGACTCTAAATACCAGCGGTAGCCCAAAACCAGCGTTAGGAGCCTCTAACGCTGGTTTTGACGGCTACCGCCGAACTCTAAATCTAGCCGTTAGTGTTTGTCTATAAAGCAATGTGAGAGGCCATGTTGTAACTTAGGTTACCTTCTCTGCTGTGGCCAGTTAGGGACAGTTGTAAATAGATCACTACAGTGTGCAGCCAAAGACTGTGGGAAATATAACTGGTGTGCACTTCCATTTGTAACAGGAACTGAAAAGCTCACAATTTCAGAATGGAATTACAGGAAAAGAGGACAAAATAAATAATGAAAATATATTGCAGACTGTTTTTATATTTGATTTATCATTTTATATTATCATCAAAGTGTTTAATGACCCTTTAAAGTTATTGTTTCAGTACTAAAAACTATGTTATGGCCTTTTAACAGAACACAAGCTAATCTATCCAATTACAGGGAGTGCAGAATTATTAGGCAAGTTGTATTTTTGAGGATTAATTTTATTATTGAACAACAACCATGTTCTCAATGAACCCAAAAAACTCATTAATATCAAAGCTGAATAGTTTTGGAAGTAGTTTTTAGTTTGTTTTTAGTTATAGCTATTTTAGGGGGATATCTGTGTGTGCAGGTGACTATTACTGTGCATAATTATTAGGCAACTTAACAAAAAACAAATATATACCCATTTCAATTATTTATTTTTACCAATGAAACCAATATAACATCTCAACATTCACAAATATACATTTCTGACATTCAAAAACAAAACAAAAACAAATCAGTGACCAATATAGCCACCTTCCTTTGCAAGGACACTCAAAAGCCTGCCATCCATGGATTCTGTCAGTGTTTTGATCTTTTCACCATCAACATTGCGTGCAGCAGCAACCACAGCCTCCCAGACACTGTTCAGAGAGGTGTACTGTTTTCCCTCCTTGTAAATCTCACATTTGATGATGGACCACAGGTTCTCAATGGGGTTCAGATCAGGTGAACAAGGAGGCCATGTCATTAGATTTTCTTCTTTTATACCCTTTCTTGCCAGCCACGCTGTGGAGTACTTGGACGTGTGTGATGGAGCATTGTTCTGCATGAAAATCATGTTTTTCTTGAAGGATGCAGACTTCTTCCTGTACCACTGCTTGAAGAAGGTGTCTTCCAGAAACTGGCAGTAGGACTGGGAGTTGAGCTTGACTCCATCCTCAACCCAAAAGGCCCCACAAGCTCATCTTTGATGATACCAGCCCAAACCAGTACTCCACCTCCACCTTGCTGGCGTCTGAGTCGGACTGGAGCTCTCTGCCCTTTACCAATCCAGCCACGGGCCCATCCATCTGGCCCATCAAGACTCACTCTCATTTCATCAGTCCATAAAACCTTAGAAAAATCAGTCTTGAGATATTTCTTGGCCCAGTCTTGACGTTTCAGCTTGTGTGTCTTGTTCAGTGGTGGTCGTCTTTCAGCCTTTCTTACCTTGGCCATGTCTCTGAGTATTGCACACCTTGTGCTTTTGGGCACTCCAGTGATGTTGCAGCTCTGAAATATGGCCAAACTGGTGGCAAGTGGCATCTTGACAGCTGCACGCTTGACTTTTCTCAGTTCATGGGCAGTTATTTTGCGCCTTGGTTTTTCCACACGCTTCTTGCGACCCTGTTGACTATTTTGAATGAAACGCTTGATTGTTCGATGATCACGCTTCAGAAGCTTTGCAATTTTAAGAGTGCTGCATCCCTCTGCAAGATATCTCACTATTTTTGACTTTTCTGAGCCTGTCAAGTCCTTCTTTTGACCCATTTTGCCAAAGGAAAGGAAGTTGCCTAATAATTATGCACACCTGATATAGGGTGTTGATGTCATTAGACCACACCCCTTCTCATTACAGAGATGCACATCACCTAATATGCTTAATTGGTAGTAGGCTTTCGAGCCTATACAGCTTGGAGTAAGACAACATGCATAAAGAGGATGATGTGGTCAAAATACTCATTTGCCTAATAATTCTGCACTCCCTGTAAAGCAGTTTATTTCCTGATTATTATCACTTTTAAATATGCTTTTTTCAGTTTCCATATTTCAGAGAAGTATTAATATTTTAGTATAATTCAATGGTTTCTCTGTTTTTACATCATTTAATTATTTTCATAGATTTTTTTTTTTTTTATCCAAGTTGGGTGTTTTCTTGAGCTATTATTTTTCCCCTTCCATTCCAAAGAAAGCTTTGCAACAGAATGTAGCTTTTCCCTCCAAAGATTTCTGTGGTTAATCCTCATGGGTGAACATCTTTGGCAAAAACATACTGGTAGGAACAATCCTGGATCAACATTCCAGATTACTAGTTAATACTATTGCCATAATATTGTATATGCAAACAATTACACAATGCTTTAGACTAGTTTCTATACTATCAGGAAAATATCCAGAACCAAAGCAGACATGTAGTTTTATTTCATTTCTTAACCTGTTTTGTTTTTAAGGCCTTTTTCTCATTATAGATCATATAAACTGTGGATACTCAGATGGAAATCTAGATGTTTTTATATTTAGTTACTACTTTACATAAAATTTTTGAGCTATTGGTAAACATAAGATTAGCAGTAGTCCATTGGTATGTGCTCATAAGCATGCCCTACTCACTATTTTGTATACTGTATAAAGTTTAAACAGCTTACTAAACCTTCAGAAACATAAAAAATTCCAGCACCAACCCTAAAAAGGACCTTTATTATTGTTCTGTTAAGCGATCATATCTTATGATGTCATGAAGAAGAGAACACAATGGGCTTAGAAAATGTTGTTTTTGCCATTTCTACACGGCTGGAAATACCTTTTTAGATTTTGAGCTTAAAGGGACAGTAAAGCCAAAAGTAAACGTTCATGATTCAGACAGAACATGCAATTTTTAACACCTTTCTAATTTACATCTTTTTTCAACTATGCTTTGTTCTTTTTGAACAAAGCATAGTTGAAAGTAAATGTAGGTAGGCTGATAGGAGCATGCATATGTCTTTAGTACTGTATGGCAGTAAACTTTGCTACTTTGTGTGTTTCATTGCTACAATGTTGCAAACGCTGCTGCCAAATGGCTAAATTCATGTGCACGCTTCTGAGCTCACCTAAGACGAATCTTTAACAAGGGATAGCAAGATAACTAAACAAAATTGATAAAAGAAGTAAATTGGAAAGTTATTTAAAATGTTATGTTCTATCCAATCCATTTATGTTTAATTTTGACTTTTTATTGTTTAAAAATATAGATAATACCTTTTATACCCATTCCCCAGTTCTGCATAACCAACAAAGTTATATTAATAAACTCTTCACCTCTGTGATTATCTTGTATCTAAGCCTCTGAAGACTGCCCCCTTATTTCAGTTCTTTTGACAGACTTGCATTTTATCCAATCTGTGCTGACTACTAGGTAACTCCACGGGGTAAAAACAATGTTATTTAAATGGCACACATGAACTAGCGCTGTCAAAATGTCCTGAGATAAGAGGTGGTCTTTTAAGGGCTTAGAAATCAGCATATGAGCCTACCTAGGCTAAGCTTTCAACAAAGAATACCAGAGAACAAAGCAAATTTGATGATAAAAGTAAATTGGAAAGTTGTTTGAAATGGTATTCCCTGTCTGAAGCATTAAAGTAGTAATAGAGTTAAGTGTGATGGTTATCATATATTCCATAAATAGGTGAATGTTTGTAAGTCCGGTTGTTGATAGGAAGGACATGTGGTTATAGTGTGTGACATCTGGAGGAGGAGCACCAAACATAATAGTAGAATAATAATTAACAAGTAGGAAGGGGGAGAGAAGAGAAATAAAAAAAGGGGGGGGTCAAGGGGTATGTGGGGAAGGAGAGGGAGATAATCAATGTGGAAGAGGTGGGTGAAAGGTCACATATCAGAAGGCCAATTTGATCCTCCTTTACTTTTAGGTTTTGGGGGGTCTAAGTTTCCTCCACAGTTCCCAAGCCTGGCAGTGCAAAGAGATCTTATTATTCACGGTAAAAATGGGGCTTTCCATCACCTCCAAGTAGTCCATGGTTTTGGCTATATCGTGCCAGTTGGGAATATTGGTTTGTTTCCATAGGCGTGCGATAGCAAGTTTGGTGGCCATCAGTAGGTAGATGCTAAGGAGACCCACCGAGGCGAGAGGGAACCCCACATCCAAATGAAATAGTACTTTCTGCGGGTCCAGCCAAAGGGTCGAATCCACTACAGAACACTTAAGAGAAAGCATAGCCCATAAGGGCTGTAAGACGGGGCATTCCTACCATACATGAACTGATGTACCAATCTGGCCGCAGCCTCTCCAGCATAACGGAGAGTTCGTGGGGGATATTTTGAAAAGTCTTAGTGGGGTCATGTGCCATTGCATACATATCTTGAAGTATAGTTCTAGCAGTGTAACGCAATGAAGAGCCCGTTTAGTTACTAACATGGCTTTAGACCACTCTTCCTGAGTGGCCTGGAACCGTAGATCTCTTTCCCAAGTAATGATATATACCAATTTGAGATAAGTAGGAGGGTTCAAAAGATCCTGGTAAGATATTGATAAGACTCTGGAAATTTTTTTGGCCGTACACTATCTTTGCTCCCAGCCCGTAGGGGCTCGCAGAGGGAGAGTCGTGAATACCCATGAATGTAAAAGGCTTTTCAGTCTCCAAAACTCAAACTGTAATAATTGAGAAGGTTTAAATGTGGTACGGAAGTTTGCGAGAGTCATTAGTTGTCTGTTAGGGAATACATCTTGAATACTGATAATTCCATGGGAATGCCATATCAAAGGACGTGAGTCTTGGAGGGCACAAAGCAGGCCCGAAAGCGTGTGGATTGGGGATCGATGGGGGTTATTTGGGGCAAAGAACGGATTTTATCCCAAAATTTTAAGGCCGAAAGAACAATGAGATTTTGAATGTCAAGAGAGGTCCTGATGTGCTTAGGGATCCATAATAGGTCTGAAAGTGTGAGTGGGTAAGGTAAGGTGGCTTGTTCCAATATCCACCACTTACAATCAGAAGTCTCAGCATTCCCTGAAAGGATATGGGCTAATCTAGAGGCTTCGTGATAGTAAGCCAAATTGGGAGCGCCAGCACCCCCATTTAGCAATGGTTGTTATAGAATTCTAGTAGCCACTCTTGGGTGTTTATTCTTCCAAATGAATCTGTTGCAAAGAAGTTGAAATTTCCCAATAAGGGATTTAGGAATAGGAATCGGTAATGCCCGGAACAAATAGGTAAGCTTAGGAAGGAGGGTCATCTTAAAGGCGGCCACTCTTCCCAGCCACGAGATGCTGGGAGCATTCCAATGGTCCACAGACTTTTGGAAAGAATGGAGAAGGGGTAAAAGATAGATTTGACTATAGTCGAAATATTGCAGGAGAGGAAGACTCCTAAGTGCTTAATGCGCTGTCGTGACCAGTTGAAAGTATAGCTCCTCTTGAGAGTAGAGTATTCTATATTGGGTATGTTAATTGCATAAGCATCCGTTTTCTTGACATTAAGTTTATAGTAGCTAACTGTTCCAAAAGTTTGTAGAAGGTCAAATAGCTGGGAGAGAATGAGTAGGATCACTTAGGATTACTTTGAGATCATCAGCAAACAAGGCGGTCTTTTGGATGTTTCCAGCTAAATTCATCCCCCTAATGTTCTCATCAGAGCGTATAGCCGCAGCCAGTGGTTCCATTAATAATGCGAAAATTAGAGGAGACAAGGGGCAACCTTGTCTTGTGCCATTAGTGATCGGAAATTAGGGGGAAAGAACCCTAAGCCTCTGACTGATGCTGAGGGATATGTGTAGAGGGCCTTTATCCATGTGAGGAATTGAGACGGAAAAACAAATTTATGGAAAACTCCAAAAAGGTACAGCCAATCCACGCAGCCAAAGGCCTTTTCCGCATCAAGGGCCAGGGTGGTGCACGGGATTCTCCTTCTCGAGGCCAAATGAAAGTTTATTTTTGACTAGACTGTCCCTTTAACTGTTTAGCAAAACAAAAAAGTGTCAGAAAACACATCAAAAATACATTTAAATGTACAATTACACTAAATATTATTTAAAAAAATATTGCCCAAAAAAGTTATAAGGGCTTTAACATAGAGATACATATATATATATATATATATATATATATATATATAGTAACAAAAGAAAAATGAACCAGTAGAAAAAATCCACTGAATCACTCCTAGGCGCTCACTATCAAATAAAAGCTGTGCCACAAGGTATATACTCTATACCCAGCACCTCATAAGAAATATTTTCAGCAAGAAGTATCCAGCTGCCAAACCCCAAAAAGCAGAGGAGACCTATCACTCCTCAATAAAGAGACCTAAATAGAAAGAAGCAGGGTGGCGCAGAGACCTCAAACTTTAAAATACAATAAATAAAGTAATTTATAAATAAAATAATTAAATACAATAAAATACAATACAGTTTACAATAAAATATTATAGCAATATATATAGTAGAATAAAATATAAAATAATAATATATTATAATATAATATAAATGTCTATAGCTGTAAAGGTCCTAAAACGATCAGATGTAGTCAGGAGCACATCAATTAAGGAGAGGAAAGTCTTCAGATGCTAATCCCCTATTAGATGTACACTTACTTGAATGAACCTCAATCACATGAGGTAAGAATGTAGCACTTTCATAGAAAAGTAAGGCACTCCCTGTAGATAAAGTAGAACGATCAACTTGATCTCCCAGAATATAGACTTCTGTATCTTGGAATATGGATAGTAGAATCCTCCAAATGTCCTTGTGCTCTCTTTAGAAAGTAGTAACTTCCAACTCCAGTATAGGTGTCATATAAAGAGAACCAGAAAAGCGAACATAGTGTAAAACTGCTTTAATAACACATAAATGACACACAATAGGGTACACTCACATAAAAAACCTCAACTAATGAGGTATGGAGAGAGCACATAGACGTAGTAAAGCTGCAGCCCAAAGAATCCAATAAATATCCGCCGTGGGAATCTTAATTCAAAGGCAAATGCAGAGATCTCTGATGAAGAAGGGAACCTAATTTATTTGACCCTTCGAAACGCGTAAGATATTTCAAGGAAGGTACATGACCTGTTGTATGAACTGTTCGATACTTCTGTTATTGTGGAGTCTGCATTTGCCTTTGAATTAAGATTCCCACGGCGGATATTTATTGGATTCTTTGGGCTGCAGCTTTACTACGTCTATGTGCTCTCTCCATACCTCATTAGTTGAGGTTTTTTATGTGAGTGTACCCTATTGTGTGTCATTTATGTGTTATTAAAGCAGTTTTACACTATGTTCGCTTTTCTGGTTCTCTTTATATGACACCTATACTGGAGTTGGAAGTTACTACTTTCTAAAGAGAGCACAAGGACATTTGGAGGATTCTACTATCCATATTCCAAGATACAGAAGTCTATATTCTGGGAGATCAAGTTGATCGTTCTACTTTATCTACAGGGAGTGCCTTACTTTTCTATGAAAGTGCTACATTCTTACCTCATGTGATTGAGGTTCATTCAAGTAAGTGTACATCTAATAGGGGATTAGCATCTGAAGACTTTCCTCTCCTTAATTGATGTGCTCCTGACTACATCTGATCGTTTTAGGACCTTTACAGCTATAGACATTTATATTATATTATAATATATTATTATTTTATATTTTATTCTACTATATATATTGCTATAATATTTTATTGTAAACTGTATTGTATTTTATTGTATTTAATTATTTTATTTATAAATTACTTTATTTATTGTATTTTAAAGTTTGAGGTCTCTGCGCCACCCTGCTTCTTTCTATTTAGATATATATAGATATATATATATATATATATATATATATATAGGTGGCCCTCGTTTTACAACGGTTCAATTTACACCGTTTCAGAATAACAACCTTTTTTTCCAGTCATGTGACTGCTATTGAAAAGCATTGAGAAGCAGTGCATTTATTAAAATAGCCAGTAGGTGGAGCTGTCCGCTTGTGTTGCAGCAAAGCCAAGCAAGTTGAAATTAATCAGTTTAACCAGACCTGAGCTATCGAGCAGATTTCAAAGTAACAAGATCTTCCTGTCTATAAATCAGTCCAGATTGGAATGCATAGAAAGAACTGTTTTCAGAAAAATGCAAGTGAAGTCTTTGTTGTGTGATTATTTCATTAGGTTTATAATGCTGTTTAGCAAATGTTTTTGTTCATTTAACTTAGTTTATTTATATATTCTGTGTTGTGTGATTATTTTATTAGGTTTATAATGCTGTTTAGCATTTAAAGTCTTCATTTCAAAGCTTTAAAAATAATCTATTAGGTGTTACTTATGACAATTTTGAGAGGGGCCTGGATCCTAACTCCCTCACTTCCCATTGACTTACATTATAAACTGGGTTTCAATTTACAATGGTTTCGAATTACAACCATTCCTTCTGGAACCTAACCCCGGTGTAAACTGAGGTCTACCTGTGTATATATATATGTATGTAATATTATGTTTTAATAAAGAATTATAATGTGTATGTACAGTAAATATTTCATACTCCATTGTTCTGCACATCAGAATATGTTCTAAATATTTTTAAATAAATATATTTCTATATATATCAGTATATATACCTAAATATAATCATCTATTTATATGCAGGTGTAAATCAATATTTAAGAAAGAAAAAAAAGATCAGCTATCTGTAGAAATATGTATTTATGAATAAATAGAACATATTCTTCTATGTGAAGAACATTGGAATGTGAAATATTCATATTTTCATGTCGGGTTAGCACACTTGAGTAAGATGTTAGATTTTTTTCCACTTTTTCCCTCCATTGACTTCTATGGGGGAATACGTTATCTCGTGCACAAAAATCTTACTTCTAGTGCAGTTAACGCTTGATGGGTAGCGTAAATAACACTCTAATTGTAATCTGACCCAAAAAGCACTAAACACAAATTAATTTTTCATAAATTGTATTAGTTATTCTAAAATGAAATTTTTGGGATAGCTTCTTACCAAGGAAGGTTTTTGTAAACCGTGAGCTTACAACATAGAGCAAAGGCTCGCAAACATGCATTGTTTTCACTTAGCAGTGCATGCCTGGAATTTATAGGCAATTGCAGAATAAAGAAAGTATTAGGTAATAAATTAGACATTTGACTATTGTGCTAAGTTGAGGTTGCTGCTGCTAGAAAAGGAGACACAAGGTGCAGTAAGTGAACTGTATCATAAACACCATACAGAGTAAATCCCAAACCCCCCCAATGCAATTAACCCCTTTGTTTGCAATAGCAGTAAGGATACTAGGTTTTCAGGTACTAGTAATTTTGTAGATTACATTTAGCTATACCTGATTCGCAATAACTAACGGATAGCAGGCTACTTAATACAACCTATGTACTGTGAACCTATAAGAATATGATTGTATCATATAAGTATAAGTCTATAAATTGCTACCGGCTTCTATCAACGCCTCAAAAGTGCACTGTGATCTTAGGCCCGGCCTAAGATCACAGTGCACTTTTGAGGCGTTGATAGAAGCCGGTAGCAATTTATAGACTTATATTTATATGATACAATCATATTCTTATCATGGTCTATTGTTTAAGAAAATGAGTAGATAGGTAAAATTAATAGGGTTAAAGACAAGTCCAAAAAGTCTCTAATTAACTTCCAATTCCAAATAAGAGGTTAAGACACAGAGCTCCTTGCAGATGTGTGATGCGACCTCACAGTTTGGCAGCTAACTCCGCCCCCAGCATGCAGCATTACATAACAATTCATTATTTTATTTATTATTTTTAAAGCGTATGATCATATCAATATTTTTTGAGGGGGCACAGCATTACATTTGGGTGGGCATTGCCCCCCAATGCCCCCCCTTGGAGCCGACCCTGCATGAGAGTGAAAAGAATGAGTTGTGCATTTGTCTTGGAATTTCCATCTATTTGGTAGGTCCAATCATAATGTAGCTAATGCACCATAAACAGTTATCATTGTAAAACAGCAACAAATATATTGGTGATATAGAATAAATGCCTAACTTCTCAAGTGACTTGTTTAAAGAATTTTGCTTTATGTGTTTTCCACCCATAAACATTACAGCCACAGCTTAAAATGAACTTTGGGCCATTTTGGCTAAAGCTGTGTAACCCTTTATTTTTAAATGGATGTTAAACAGAAAATACATGCTAGACATATTGAGATTCAAAGCAAACATCCCTAGGATACAATTTAGATGTATTTTTTTCTATAATCATATTAGTTGTTTAAATATTGAAAATATAGGTGTAAAGGTTTAGTTCTATAAATAAATTTAGTTTCTGTAAAGTAATGGGTGCTGTCATGTTTAAACTGGTTTTCTATTTATCTCTGCACAAACAAGGCTGTGTGGAATTGTTTATAGCTGTTTTTTTTCTGTCCCTAATTGTTCATAGCAGTGAGAATAGATAAGTGGAAACTTAAAAGCACCGCAAACCCCCCAAAAATATTTAGCGATTCAGAAAAAGCATACAATTTAATAATAGTTTTCTAATTTACATCTTTTATCCAATTTGCCTTGTTCCCATGATATCCATTGTAGAATAGATACCTAGGTAGCACTCTGGAGCACTAGATGGCTGGAAATAGTGCTGCCATCTAGCGCCCTTTCAAATGGATAACATTCTTCCAAAACGGCTGCCATATAGTGCTTCAGACACGTGCACACTCCTAAACTTACGTCCCTGCTTTTCAACAAAAGATACCAAGAGAACAAAGAAGAGAAAAGGGAAGATTATATTTGGTTCAGACCTGGACTCTATTATTAAGACGATTACTGTTGGGAAAGGAGCTTTTCTCTCTCAGGACAAGAAATCCAAGGGAAATAGCATGCCAGGTAATTGGTTTTGTATCTATCTTTCCTCAGGAGATCTAAAGTCCTCCTTTGCTCAGAAGCCTGAGCTCTCCAAGCCAGCCTGGTTCTCCATGGGCAAAAACAAGCAGTCCAAGAACTCCAACACCAATACTAAATCTGCATGAAGATGCGGCCCCCAGATCAGAATCTGTTCTGGTAGAGGCAGACTGAGTCTTTTTCAGAAGGCCTGGTTCAGGTCAGTCTAGGACCCCTGGGGTTCAAAACATAATTTCCCAAGGCTACAGGATAGACTTTCGTTCCAGGCCTCCTTTAGGACTATTCCTTCTGTCTCATGGCCCCAAAAATCCTTTAAAGGAGGCTGCCTTTTTGCAGTGTGTTCAGGATTTAGAAGCTATGGGAGTAATTATCCCAGTACCTGTCTCTCAACAGGGTCAAGGGTTTTACTCCAATCTCTTCATTGTCCCTAAGAAGGAAGGGACTTACAGACCTTTCCTAGATTTGAAATCCATAAACATGTTTGTCAGGGTTCCCACTTTCAAAATGGAAACAATCCGCACAATTTTACCCTTAATCCAAGAGGGTCAGTTTATGGCTACTATAGACCTCAAGGATGCATATCTGCACATCTATCCAAAAGGATCACTATCAGTTCCTGAGGTTTGCATACCTAGACAAAAACTACCAGTTTGTCGCTCATCCGTTTTGGTCTAGATACAGCTCTACACATCTTCTCAAAGGTGTTGGGTACATTGTTGGCAGTGATCAGAGCTCAGGGCATTTCAACTGCACCATATCTGGACAACATTCTAGTGTAAGCCCCTTCCCTGTCACTAGCTATTACTCATAGTCACAAGCTTCTGTATTTTCTCCAATACCACGGTTGGGGAATCAATGTTCCCAAAAGCTCATTATAGCCTGCTACATGGGTAGCATTTGTAGAAGTCATAATAGATTCAGTCCTTATGCGTTTTTTTATGACGGAACCTTGCATAATAAAGCTTATGAGGGTGTGCCATTTCCATCAGTAGCTTAGTGCAGGGAGGTGGTGGGTCTTATGGTAACTGCTTCAGACGTAGTTACTTTTGTCCGTCTCCACTTGAGACCCCTTAAATTATCTATGCTAAATCAGTAGTCAATGAATTATCTACAATTGGAGCAACAGATTGCTCTGGATTTCTCCATCAGATAATCTCTCTCTTGGTGGACACAAAGTCCTTCTTTGACCCTTGGTGCATAACCATGGGTTATTGTGACAACGGACGCCAGTCTTTCAGGATGGGGGGTAGTCTGATCTCTATCTACAGCAAAAAATACTCTACACTCATGCATATCAAACAGTAGCAAAAACAACACAGGTTTATAGAAAAATAAAGTAAAACAATCTTTGTTAAATATATGTGTGGCAGTATTGGCACCCTTTTAGCTAATACTTTGTGCTACCTCCCTTTGCCAAGATAACAGCTCTGAGTCTTCTCCTATAATGCCTAATGAGGTTGGAGAATACATGGCAAGGAATCTGAGACCATTCCTCTGTATAGAATCTTTCCAGATCATTTAAAATTCGAGGTTGACAGTGGCAGACTCTCCTCTTCAGTCACACCCCACAGGTTTTCTATGGGGTTCAATTCAGGGGACTGGGATGGTCATTGCAGGACCTTGATTTTGTGGTCCGTAAACCATTTTTGTGTTGATTTTGATGTATGTTTTGGATCATTGTCCTGCTGGAAGATCCATTCACGGCCCATTTTAAGCTTTCTGGCAGAGGCCGTCAGGTGTTCATTTAATGTTAAATAAAATATGTCAAAATAAAGAATCAGATACATACCATTAAAATGTCATTTATCAAATAAAAAAGTCAGAGTCCTCTTGAGTAAGGTATTAAGACAAACTTTAATCCTGTTCTAACGAATCCTCAGAAGCAATCCTCAAGGAAAGAGAAAAGCAAGTATAGTACAGCACAGAATATGTAAGGTAACAATCCCCCACTTGAGATAATCCTACTCACGTGTAGAAGAGCAATAACTTAGCTCTCAGTGTAAGCGCTTGAACATAAACCACCTCCTGGTTCACAGCAAACAGGTTTAATTAAAAACAAACACAGACATAAATCACTAAAGGTTAACATCAGCTTTGCAGTTAGGCACACACTTTTGTGTTAGTGTCCTAACTTCACAGGATCACATATATACACAGCGAGTTCAAGGTAGCAAGGTAGCCGTTTGCTTGTTTTACCCTTCTTTGTGACAAGTCAGTGTAAGTGATAAAACAAGTTAATTTAATATCTGTTGATATTTGATAGAGTCCATAATGCCATGTATTCTAACAAAATGTCCAGGTCCTCTGGCAGAAAAACAGGCCCATAACATTAAAGAGCCACCACCATATGTAACCGTGGACATGAGGTACTTTTCAATATGGCTACCTCTCTGTGTGCGCCAATCCCACCTCTAGTGATTATTGCCAAAAAGCTCTATTTTTTGGTTTCATATGACCATAGAATCCAATCCCATTTGAAAATCCAGTAGTGACTGGCCAACTGAAGACGCTTGAGTTTGTTTGAGGATGAGAGTAAAGGCTTTTTTCTTGAAACCGTTCCAAACAACTTGTGGTGATGTAGGTGACGTCAATTGTTGTTTTGGAGACTTTTTGACCCCAAAACGTAACTCACTTCTGCATTTCTCCAGCTGTGATCCCTAGAGATTTTTTGGCCACTCGAACCATCCTCTTCATAGTGCGTTGGGACAATATAGACACACGTCCTCTTCAAGGTTGATTCATAGCATTTCCAGTTGACTGGAACTTCTTAATTATTGCCCTGATGATGGAAATGGGCATTTTAAATGCTTTTGCTATTTTCTTAGAGCCACTTCCCATTTTGTGAATCTCAACAACATTTTGCCGAACATCACAGCTATATTCCTAGGACTAACCCATTGTGATGAATGTCTAAAAGAATTTGGCCTATGTGTTACCTCATAATTATACCCCTGTGAAACAGGAAGTCATGGTTGAAAAAATTCCTTTTACTAGTCACCCAGGTGTACTAAAACATGTAAAATATCAATGGGAATATGCTTCAAAAATATTTTTATCATATGAATTCATAGGGGTGCCAATATTTGTGCCACACATGTATTTAACAAAGATTTTTTTTTATAAACCTGTCTTGTTTGATATCCATGAAAGCAGAGTATTTTTTGTATTTTTTTTTAACAAATTATCAAAAGGTTAAACAATTTTTACATCCTTCTTTGCTCATATTTACCAAGGGTGTCAATATTAATATATACTTATGTAATATGTATGTGTATGTATATATAGGATGGGTACCCAGTCCAGTCTGTGAGTGCGGTCCATTTCTGTGCTTTCTATTTACATAGAGGAGGTTACAAAAGCCTGTGTCACCCTGGGAGGTTCACAGTTGGTTTGTTTGGAAGTATATATATGGAACTGCAAAAAGTCAGAAGCTGCCTTAGATTCTTACTTTTAAGAAAGATGAAACTCTAGACCCCCACCTAATATCTATGTCAAGTGTCATAATCCACTAGGGCAATCTGTGGCAAGGGGAGGACTGGCATCTGTTGGCTCAGGGAGGAATAAAACCTTGTGGCACATGTAAAGCAACCCCGCCCCTTTCAAATTACATATTTCATATTTACAAAAAAGGTGAAACAAAACAAATTAGAAAATAATAAATGTAATATATTTATAACTAGTCCTAAAGCCTGTGTACACGGGCCATTTTTTGCAGTACAGCGGTCTCACCCCTTGCTCTCTCTCTATCCCCCCTCTCTTTTGTTCTCTCTTTCTCCCCTCTCTTTTGTTCTCTCCTTCTCCCCTCTCTTTTGCTCTCTCTTTCTCCCCTCTCTTTTGCTCTCTCTCTCCCCCCTCTCTTTTGCTCTCTCTCTCCCCTCTCTCTTTTGCTCTCTCTTTCCCCCCTATCTTTTGCTCTCTCTCTCCCCCCTCTCTTTTGCTCTCTCTCTCCCCCTCTCTTTTGCTCTCTCTCCCCCCTCTCTTTTGCTCTCTCTCCCCCTCTTTTGCTGTCTTTCTCCCTCTTTTTTGCTCTCTCTCGCCCCCTCTTTTGCTGTCTCTCTCTCTTGCTCTCTCTCTTCCCCCCTCTCCTTTGCTCTCTCCTCTTGTTTGCTCTCTCTCTCTCTCTCTCCTCTCGTTTGCTCTCTCTCTCTCCTCTCGTTTGCTGTCTCTCTCCCTCTCTTTTGCTCTCTCTCCCCCTCTCTTTTGCGCTCTCTCCTCCTCTCTTTTGCGCTCTCTCCTCTCTTTTGCGCTCTCTCCCCCTCTCTTTTGCGCTCCCCCCCCTCTCTTGCGCTCTCTCCCCTTCTCTTTTGCGCTCTCTCCCCTTCTCTTTTGCGCTCTCTCCCCCTCTCTTTTGCGCTCTCTCCCCCTCTCTTTTGCGCTCTCTCCCCCTCTCTTTTGTGCTCTCTCCCCCCTCTCTTTTGTGCTCTCTCCCCCCTCTCTTTTGTGCTCTCTCCCCCCTCTCTTTTGTGCTCTCTCCCCCCTCTCTTTTGTGTTCTCTCCCCCCTCTCTTTTGTGCTCTCTCCCCCCTCTCTTTATCCCCCCTCTTTTGCGCTCTCTATCCCCCTCCCCTCTTTAGAGCTCTCTGTCTCTCGGCAATAGGCCCTGGCATCTGTCCACGCCCGACCCGGCCCACGTCACACCCACCCGGCCACGCCCACTCCACCACACGCCAGATCAGTTGGAAGGCCAGGTGTTTTTCTCTTGTTAAGTGTATCCAGTCCACGGATCATCCATTACTTATGGGATATTAACTCCTCCCCAACAGGAAGTGCAAGAGGATTCACCCAGCAGAGCTGCTATATAGCTCCTCCCCTAACTGCCATTCCCAGTCATTCTCTTGCACCCAACGAATAGATAGGATGTGTGAGAGGACTGTGGTGATTATACTTAGTTTCATACCTTCAATCAAAAGTTTGTTATTTTATAATAGCACCGGAGTGTGTTATTCCTTCTCTGGTAGAATTTGAAGAAGAATCTACCTGAGTTTTTCTATGATTTTAGCCGGAGTAGTTAAGATCATATTGCTGTTTCTCGGCCATCTGAGGAGAGGTAAACTTCAGATCAGGGGACAGCGGGCAGATTAATCTGCAAAGAGGTATGTAAGCAGCTTATTATTTTCTGACAATGGAATTGATGAGAAAATTCTGCCATACCGATATAATGTAAACTCAGCCTTAAATGCAGTAGCAGCAACTGGTATCAGGCTGTCATGTATGTATATTTTACACTTCAGTATTCTGGGGAATGGCACTTCACTGGGATAATACTGTATGCATAAAACTTTAGCCTAATTTGCAGGGACTAGCAACAGGCTTTTTAATAACACTCAATTTATTAATGTTAAACGTTTTTTGCTGGCATGTAAAATCGTTTAATTTTCTGAGGTACTGGGTGAAAAAATGTTTTGGGCACTATTTTTTTTCACTTGGCAGTCGTTTTATTTAATTTATGACAGTTTACTGATCTCTCTCACTGTTATGTGTGAGGGGGAGGGGCCTTTTTTGGCGCTTTTGCTACGCATCAAAAAATTCAGTCAGAAGTTTATTGTCTTCCCTGCATGATCCGGTTCATCTCTACAGAACTCAGGGGTCTTCAAAACTTGTTTTGAGGGAGGTAATCACTCACAGCAGAGCTGTGAGATTGTAGTTGACTGTGATAAAAAAACGTTTATTTCTGTATTTTTTTTTTTTTTCTGCTATCAGGGTTAGTTATCCTTTGCTAATGGGAGCAATCCTTTGCTAAAATTGTGTTTTTTACAAAGATTTGATTCTATAACTTTTCAGTTTATTAATTTTCAACTGTCATAACTTTTTCTGTGCTTCTTATAGGCACAGTACGTTTTCATATTATAGTAAATTACTTGAAAAGTATTTCCAAGTTGCTAGTTTATTTGCTAGTGTGTTAAACATGTCTGATTCAGAGGAAGATATCTGTGCTATATGTGCTAAAGCCAAAGTGGAGCCCAATAGAAATTTATGTACTAACTGTATTGATGCTACTTTAAATAAAAGTCAATCTGTACAAATTGAACATATTTCACCAAACAACGAGGGGAGAGTTATGCCGACTAACTCGCCTCACGTGTCAGTACCTGCATCTCCCGCTCGGGAGGTGCGTGATATTGTAGCGCCGAGTACATCTGGGCGGCCATTACAAATCACATTACAGGATATGGCTACTGTTATGACTGAAGTTTTGGCTAAATTACCAGAACTAAGAGGTAAGCGTGATCACTCTGGGGTGAGAACAGAGTGCGCTGATAATATTAGGGCCATGTCAGACACTGCGTCACAATTTGCAGAACATGAGGACGGAGAGCTTCATTCTGCGGGTGACGGTTCTGATCCAAACAAACTGGATTCAGATATTTCAAATTTTAAATTTAAGCTGGAAAACCTCCGTGTATTACTAGGGGAGGTGTTAGCGGCTCTGAATGATTGTAACACAGTTGCAATACCAGAGAAAATGTGTAGGTTGGATAAATATTTTGCGGTACCGGCGAGTACTGACGTTTTTCCTATACCTAAGAGACTTACTGAAATTGTTACTAAGGAGTGGGATAGACCCGGTGTGCCGTTCTCACCCCCTCCGATATTTAGAAAGATGTTTCCAATAGACGCCACCACACGGGACTTATGGCAAACGGTCCCTAAGGTGGAGGGAGCAGTTTCTACTTTAGCTAAGCGTACCACTATCCCGGTGGAGGATAGCTGTGCCTTTTCAGATCCAATGGATAAAAAGTTAGAGGGTTACCTTAAGAAAATGTTTGTTCAACAAGGTTTTATATTGCAACCTCTTGCATGCATTGCGCCTGTCACGGCTGCAGCAGCATTTTGGTTTGAGTCTCTGGAAGAGACACTCGAATCAGCTCCATTAGATGAGATTACACACAAGCTTAAAGCCCTTAAGTTAGCTAACTCATTTATTTCAGATGCCGTAGTACATTTAACTAAACTTACGGCTAAGAATTCCGGATTCGCCATTCAAGCACGCAGAGCACTGTGGCTAAAATCCTGGTCAGCTGACGTTACTTCTAAATCTAAATTGCTTAATATACCTTTCAAAGGGCAGACCTTATTCGGGCCCGGGTTGAAAGAAATTATCGCTGACATTACAGGAGGTAAAGGCCATGCCCTGCCTCAAGACAGAGCCAAACCTAAGGCTAGACAGTCTAATTTTCATTCCTTTCGTAATTTCAAAGCAGGAGCAGCATCAACTTCCTCTGCACCAAAACAGGAAGGAGCTGTTGCTCGCTACAGACAAGGCTGGAGACCTAACCAGTCCTGGAACAAGGGCAAGCAGGCCAGGAAACCTGCTGCTGCCCCTAAGACAGCATGAATCGAGGGCCCCCGATCCGGGAACGGATCTAGTGGGGGGCAGACTTTCTCTCTTCGCCCAGGCTTGGGCAAGAGATGTCCAGGATCCCTGGGCGTTAGAGATCATATCTCAGGGATACCTTCTAGACTTCTAATTCTCTCCCCCAAGAGGGAGATTTCATCTGTCAAGGTTGTCAACAAACCAAATAAAGAAAGAGGCGTTTCTACGCTGCGTACAAGATCTTTTATTAATGGGAGTGATCCATCCGGTTCCGCGGTCGGAACAAGGACAAGGGTTTTACTCAAATCTGTTTGTGGTTCCCAAAAAAGAGGGAACTTTCAGGCCAATCTTGGATTTAAAGATCCTAAACAAATTCCTAAGAGTTCCATCGTTCAAAATGGAAACTATTCGGACAATTTTACCCATGATCCAAAAGGGTCAGTATATGACCACAGTGGATTTAAAGGATGCTTACCTTCACATACCGATTCACAAAGATCATTACCGGTATCTAAGGTTTGCCTTTCTAGACAGGCATTACCAGTTTGTAGCTCTTCCATTCGGATTGGCTACGGCTCCGAGAATCTTCACAAAGGTTCTGGGTGCTCTTCTGGCGGTACTAAGACCGCGAGTAATTGTGGTAGCTCCGTACCTAGACGACATTCTGATACAAGCTTCAAGCTTTCAAACTGCCAAGTCTCATACAGAGTTAGTACTGGCATTTCTAAGGTCGCATGGATGGAAGGTGAACGAAAAGAAGAGTTCTCTCTTTCCACTCACAAGAGTTCCCTTCTTGGGGACTCTTATAGATTCTGTAGAAATGAAGATTTACCTGACAGAAGACAGGTTAACAAAGCTTCAAAATGCATGCCTTGTCCTTCATTCCATTCAACACCCGTCAGTAGCTCAATGCATGGAGGTGATCGGCTTAATGGTAGCAGCAATGGACATAGTACCCTTTGCACGCCTACATCTCAGACCGCTGCAATTGTGCATGCTAAGTCAGTGGAATGGGGATTACTCAGACTTGTCCCCTACTCTGAATCTGGATCAAGAGACCAGAAATTCTCTTCTATGGTGGCTTTCTCGGCCACATCTGTCCAGGGGGATGCCATTCAGCAGGCCGGACTGGACAATTGTAACAACAGACGCCAGCCTACTAGGTTGGGGCGCTGTCTGGAATTCTCTGAAGGCTCAGGGACAATGGAATCAGGAGGAGAGTCTCCTACCAATAAACATTCTGGAATTGAGAGCAGTTCTCAATGCCCTTCTGGCTTGGCCCCAGTTAACAACTCGGGGGTTCATCAGGTTTCAGTCGGACAACATCACGACTGTAGCTTACATCAACCATCAGGGAGGGACAAGAAGCTCCCTAGCAATGATGGAAGTATAAAAGATAATTCGCTGGGCAGAGTCTCACTCTTGCCACCTGTCAGCAATCCACATCCCGGGAGTGGAGAACTGGGAGGCGGATTTCTTAAGTCGTCAGACTTTTCATCCGGGGGAGTGGGAACTTCATCCGGAGGTCTTTGCCCAAATACTTCGACGTTGGGGCAAACCAGAGATAGATCTCATGGCGTCTCGACAGAACGCCAAGCTTCCTCGTTACGGGTCCAGATCCAGGGATCCGGGAGCGGTTCTGATAGATGCTTTGACAGCACCTTGGACCTTCGGGATGGCTTATGTGTTTCCACCCTTCCCGATGCTTCCTCGATTGATTGCCAGAATCAAACAGGAGAGAGCATCAGTGATTCTAATAGCGCCTGCATGGCCACGCAGGACTTGGTATGCAGATCTAGTGGACATGTCATCCTGTCCACCTTGGTCGCTACCTCTGAAACAGGACCTTCTGATCCAGGGTCCCTTCAAACATCAAAATCTAATTTCTCTGAAGCTGACTGCTTGGAAATTGAACGCTTGACTTTATCAAAACGTGGTTTTTCTGAGTCAGTTATTGATACCTTAATACAGGCTAGGAAGCCTGTTACCAGAAAGATTTACCATAAGATATGGCGCAAATACTTATATTGGTGGAGTAAGGTTAGGATTCCGAGGATATTATCTTTTCTACAAGAAGGTTTAGAAAAGGGTTTATCCGCTAGTTCCTTAAAGGGACAGATTTCAGCTCTGTCCATTCTTTTACACAAACGTCTGTCAGAAGTTCCGGACGTTCAAGCTTTTTGTCAGGCTTTAGCTAGGATCAAGCCTGTGTTTAAAACTGTTGCTCCACCATGGAGTTTGAACTTAGTTCTTAATGTTTTACAGGGGGTTCCGTTTGAACCCCTTCATTCCATTGATATCAAGTTGTTATCTTGGAAAGTTCTGTTTTTAATGGCGATTTCCTCGGCTCGAAGAGTCTCTGAGTTATCTGCCTTACATTGTGATTCTCCTTATCTGATTTTTCATTCAGACAAGGTAGTTCTGCGTACTAAACCTGGGTTCCTACCTAAGGTGGTCACTAACAGGAATATCAATCAAGAGATTGTGGTTCCATCTTTGTGTCCTAATTCTTCTTCGAAAAAGGAACGTCTGCTACACAATCTAGATGTAGTCCGTGCCCTGAAATTTTATCTACAGGCAACTAAGGATTTTCGACAAACGTCTTCCCTGTTTGTCGTTTATTCTGGTCAGAGGAGAGGTCAAAAAGCTTCGGCTACCTCTCTCTCCTTTTGGCTTCGTAGCATAATACGGTTAGCCTATGAGACTGCTGGACAGCAGCCTCCTGAAAGAATTACAGCATATTCTACTAGAGCTGTGGCTTCCACTTGGGCCTTTAAGAATGAGGCTTCTGTTGAACAGATTTGCAAGGCTGCAACTTGGTCTTCTCTTCATACTTTTTCCAAATTTTACAAATTTGACACTTTTGCTTCTTCGGAGGCTGTTTTTGGGAGAAAGGTTCTTCAGGCAGTTGTTCCTTCCGTATAAAGAGCCTGCCTGTCCCTCCCGTCATCCGTGTACTTTAGCTTTGGTATTGGTATCCCATAAGTAATGGATGATCCGTGGACTGGATACACTTAACAAGAGAAAACATAATTTATGCTTACCTGATAAATTTATTTCTCTTGTAGTGTATCCAGTCCACGGCCCGCCCTGTCACTTTAAGGCAGGTAATTTTTCCATTAAACTACAGTCACCACTGCACCCTATGGTTTTCCTTTCTCTGCATGTTTTCGGTCGAATGACTGGTAATGGCAGTTAGGGGAGGAGCTATATAGCAGCTCTGCTGGGTGAATCCTCTTGCACTTCCTGTTGGGGAGGAGTTAATATCCCATAAGTAATGGATGATCCGTGGACTGGATACACTACAAGAGAAATAAATTTATCAGGTAAGCATAAATTATGTTTTTTCCTCGCGCGCAGTCTCGACAAACACACTTGGCCTTTTATTATATAGGATAGTACTTTAATGAAGAATACACTTTATAAAACTCTAGAACTTGTTATGTCAGATCTGACAGGTGTATATTTTTTTCAGTGGGTTATGTGAGGTCAAGGAAAGCAGTCCTGAAAATGGGCAGTCATTTCCACTCACAGCTAAGTAAGCTATAATCTGAGGAGTAAATAATTGTGAGAGAAAGCAGAAAACTGTAAAATGCTGGTGCAATTTCTATAAGCTTGTGAGATAAGAGAATGCTGTCACTGTATCAATTGTGAGAAAAAGCACAGTACAAACAAGCCAGTCATCGCAGTCTCAAGCTGTCACACACATAATGTCACACTGTCACATACACTCTCTCACAGTGTCATCTCATACTCTCTTGCACACTGTCACACACACTCACAGTCTCACACTGTCACATACACTCTCTCACAGTGTCATCTCACACTCCTTGCACACTGTCACTCACATACTCTCACAGTCTCACACTGTTGCACACATAGTCCTACACTGTCACATACACTCTCTCACAGTGTCATCTCACACTCTTTATTGCATACTGTCACACACACTCCCTCTCACACTGTTGCACACATAGGCCTCTATTTATCAAGCTGTCAACTACAAATACGCTGGAATTCTGCAGCGTATTTGTGGCGAGCCTGATTCGCCTTAGTTATCAAAGGCTAGAGACCGGCAAAAGTAGAATTTTGTGACGTAACATATGATCCGCCGGAATCAGTCCGATACAGATCGATGGTTACGTCACTCTAGATGTTCCGAACGCAAGTTCGGCACAATCTGACTACTTTTGGAAGTTATCAAGATCCTACCAGGTACACTCGCCACTTTTCCGGCCCAGCGTACCTGGTTTTCAATCCGCCGCCCTGGAGGCGGCGGATGCCATAGGAATCAATGGGAGTCTGACTGCAGCGAAAGCTTATGTTCGCTGCTGCCCGACATCCCATTGATTCCTATGGGAAATGTCTACACCTAACACCCTAACATGTACCCCAAGTCTAAACACCCCTAATCTGCCCCCCCTACACCGCCGCCACCTACATTATACTTATTAACCCCTAATCTGCCGCCCGACACCGCCGCCACCTACATTATACTTATTAACCCCTAAACCGCCGCTCCCGGACCCTGCCGCAACTAAATAAAATGTTTAACCCCTAAACCGCCGCTCCCGGACCCCTCCGCCACCTACATTATATTTATTAACCCCTAATCTGCCCCCCCCCTACACCGCCGCTACCTACATTATATTTATTAACCCCTAATCTGACCCCCCTACACCGCCGCCACCTACATTATACATATTAACCCCTATCCTGCCCCCCCTACACCACCGCCACTATAATAAAGTTATTAACCCCTAACCCTAAGTCTAACCCTAACACCCCCTAACTTAAATATAATTTTAATACATCTAAATAAATATTACTATTATTAACTAAATAATTCCTATTTAAAACTAAATACTTACCTATAAAATAAACCCTAAGATAGCTACAATATAATTCATAATTACATTGTATCTATTTTAGGATTTTTTTTTTTTTACAGGCAAGTTTGTATTTATTTTAACTAGGTACAATAGTTATTAAATAGTTATTAACTATTTAATAACTACCTAGCTAAAATAAATACAAAATTACCTGTAAAATAAAACCTAACCTAAGTTACAATTACACCTAACACTACACTATCATTAAAATAATTACATAAATTAACTACAATTAAATAAAACTAATTACAATTAAATAAAATTAACTAAAGTACAAAAAAATGATCCGGGCAGAAGAGGACATCCAGACCGGCAGAAGTCTTCATCCAGGCAGCATCTTCTATCTTCATCCATCCGGAGCGGAGCGGGTCCATCTTCAATCCATCTGACGCGGAGCATCCTCTTCAATCGACGTCCTAACGAAGAATGAAGGTTCCTTAAAATGACGTCATCCAAGATGGCGTCCCTTGAATTCCGATTGGCTGATAGGATTCTATCAGCCAATCGGAATTAAGGTAGGAAAAATCCTATTGGCTGATGCAATCAGCCAATAGAATTGAAGTTCAATCCTATTGGCTGATCCAATCATCCAATAGGATTGAGCTTGCATTCTATTGGCTGATCTGAATGTCCTCTTCTGCCCGGATCGGATGAAGACTTCTGCCCTTCTGGAGGTCCACTTGTGCCCGGCTGGGTGAAGACGGCTCAAGGTAGGGTGATCTTCAGGGGGTTAGTGTTAGTTTTTTTTAAGGGGGGTTTGGGTGGGTTTTAGAATAGGGTTGGGTGTGTGGGTGGTGGGTTTTATTGTTGGCGGGGGGGTTGTATTTCTTTTTTACAGGTAAAAGAGCTGATTACTTTGGGGCAATATTTTTTTTATTTTCTGTAATTTAGTGTTTGTTTTTTTTGTACTTTAGTTAATTTTATTTAATTGTAATTAGTTTTATTTAATTGTAGTTAATTTATGTAATTATTTTAATTATAGTGTAGTGTTAGGTGTAATTGTAACTTAGGTTAGGTTTTATTTTACAGGTAATTTTGTATTTATTTTAGCTAGGTAGTTATTAAATAGTTAATAACTATTTAATAACTATTGTACCTAGTTAAAATAAATACAAACCTGCTGTAAAAGCCTGTAAAATAAAAATAAATCCTAAAATAGCTACAATGTAATTCTTAATTATATTGTAGCTATCTTAGGGTTTATTTTATAGGTAAGTATTTAGTTTTAAATAGGAATTATTTAGTTAATAATAGTAATATTTATTTAGATGTATTAAAATTATATTTAAGTTAGGGGGTGTTAGGGTTAGGGTTAGACTTAGGGTTAGGGGTTAATAACTTTATTATAGTGGCAGCGGTGTAGGGGGGGCAGGATAGGGGTTAATATGTATAATGTAGGTGGCGGCGGGCTCCAGGAGCGGCGGTTTAGGGGTTAAACAATTTATTTAGTTGTGGCGGGGTCCAGGATCGGCAGGATAGGGGTTAATAACTTTATGTAGGTGGCGGTGGTATAGGGGGCAGCAGATTAGGGGTTAATAGGTATAATGTAGGTGGCAGCGGGGTCCGGGAGCGGCGGTTTAGGGGTTAATATATTATAGTTGCTGCGAGATCCGGGAGTGGCGGTTTAGGGGTTAATAAGTTTATTTAGTTGTGGAGGGCTCTGGGTGCGGCGGTTTAGGGGGTAAAACTGTATAGTATAGTGTGGTAGCTTAGTGACAGTATAGCAAGAAAGCTGTGAAGAAGCCGAAGAGCAGCGAGATCGATGACTGTTAGTTAACAGCAGTCCGCTGCTCATCGCACCGTACTTGGTGCGCGGCTTTTTGACAGCTTTCTTCATAAATTTGGCAAACATATTCAGGTCCGCGGTGGCGATGTTGGGTGATCTTAGGCCAGCGTATTGGGGCCGTCGAATACAGGTAATTTGACAGCTTGATAAATAGAGGCCATAGTCTCGCACTGTCACATACACTCTCTCTAACAGTGTCATCTCACACTCTCTCTTGCACACTTGTCACACACATACTCAGTCTCACACTGTTGCACACATGGTCTCACACTGTCACATACACTCTCTCTCACAGTGTCATCTCACACTCTCTCTTGCACACTTGTCACACACATACTCAGTCTCACACTGTCGCACACATGGTCTCACACTGTCACATACACTCTCTCACAGTGTCATTGAATACTCTCTCTTGCATACTCTCACAGTCTTACACTCTTTTTCACACTCTGTATGCATATGCAAGTGTGCTCAGTAAAATAAAGCTTACCAACAGTATGGTAAATAAACATCTGTATCACCTGATCTGACAAAGAAATACATTGCCACAAAACAATATAACCATACTCAATTTAAAAAAAAAATCACTTTAATCAAATACAAAATATAAGATTAGCCAATTAAAAATAAACTATACTGCTCAAAATATTTAATTTAAGCTCATATACATATGTAGTACTAGTTTCACAATTCTATACGCCATTTTCTCTGCAAAAATATTTTATCCAACATTTCTGTAATTCTCTCACAATGAAAGGGGTGGGGAGGAGTCCTTCCTACTTAATCAACATTTGCTTGCAAACTAAGCTTCCACTGGAAGAGGATTTACACTAGCTTTTTAAATAAGCACAATGACAAAGACAACCCTGTCTTTATCCTAGAGTCCTCTACTTAATAACACCCTGGATTCCTAAATGTACATGAGCTTCCCCTGCAGTAGGGCCAACTTCAAGTAGACTGCAGTAATTTCAGACCTCTATGGGCTTGATTTATCAAAGGCTTCGCCTCACTACGACTGCAGGTTCTCACAAGAGAAACTGCAGTCAGCATTTATCAAGCAGTGGTCATAAGACCGCTGCTTCCTAGCCTCTTCTCCACCTCTTAGGTGGAGAATTTCAGTCTCCCCAGTCTCGTCTGTGATTGGCTGTACGTGAGTGCAAAATAGTGCATATCTACACCCCAGCTTGATAAATCGAGCCCCTAAGCGGGGCTTGAGGGCGGGGTTTACAGGGAGCTTCAGGGCGAGTGTTCTTTTCCTGTCGGTCAGTCTTAAGCAGCCTGTGAGCTGCACTGTGCACCTTCCTGCTGCCCTGAATAATATATTTAATGCAGATATTACAGGCTGCGCTTATTAAAAAGAATTACTCCTAGATTACAAGTTTTGCGGTAAGGTAAAAAAGCAGAGTTAACAGGTCCTAACGCTGACTTTTTACGCCCGCTGCTGTTACGAGTCTTGCAGGTATAGGTGTACCGCACACTTTACTGTTGTTAGGATGGGGGGGTGTAATATTGCTTTTAATTTATGTTCAAGGCCATTAAAAACTTGGACATTGTATCATCATAATGTGTGCCCTTTTTTCCTGTAATTTAACTCTAAAACTTGTGGGATTTCCAAGAACCACAATGATTGGAAGTGTATAGTTCAGACTTCACAAGCCTAACCCTGCTACATCCTAACAGTAATTATTTAATCACTGTGGTAACTCATTTACATCTGTTTTTAATTGGTCAAAGCAGTGGAAATAAGATAAGAAAATTTAAACTTGGTATGCCCCTAAAGTGCAAAACAATGCAGATTTTGCTGA
The DNA here is from genome assembly GCF_027579735.1 of Bombina bombina. Taxonomy (NCBI): domain Eukaryota; kingdom Metazoa; phylum Chordata; class Amphibia; order Anura; family Bombinatoridae; genus Bombina; species Bombina bombina. The sequence continues at coordinate 372,321,650 of NC_069501.1, forward strand.
CAAAAATAATTTATTTTATATTGATAGACATTCTGCAATGCAGTGTTTAATTGCTGTTATATACTCTGCGTTGATAAAAGATCAGCATTTTATGTCCCTTTAAGGGGACACTAAAGTCAAAATCAATTGTCATGATTCAGATAGATCATTCAGTTTTAAGACACGTTCAAATTTACTTCCATTATCAAACTGTGCACAGTCTTTTTATTTGCATACTTTTTGGGGCCCATGTTCCAAGAAAATAGCGAACCTGTGAAATTAGCGAGTCACGTCACTTCCTGTAATGTGGCATCAGCTGTTTAACAAAGTTTTACCTCAATGCGAATGCCTGCCTCATCATGGTATTCCTGGCCGCACATATCAGTGCTTCACCTTCTATCCCCGTAAAATTCCTCGACTATCTAAAGCGCATGTACGTGATTTCTTTCATGTAATTAGCAAGAGTCCATGAGCTAGTGACGTATGGGATATACATTCCTACCAGGAGGGGCAAAGTTTCCCAAACCTCAAAATGCCTATAAATACACCCCTCACCACACCCACAAATCAGTTTTACAAACTTTGCCTCCTATGGAGGTGGTGAAGTAAGTTTGTGCTAGATTCTACGTTGATATGCGCTCCGCAGCAGGTTGGAGCCCGGTTTTCCTCTCAGCGTGCAGTGAATGTCAGAGGGATGTGAGGAGAGTATTGCCTATTTGAATTCAATGATCTCCTTCTACGGGGTCTATTTCATAGGTTCTCTGTTATCGGTCGTAGAGATTCATCTCTTACCTCCCTTTTCAGATCGACGATATACTCTTATATATACCATTAGCTCTGCTGATTCTCGTTTCAGTACTGGTTTGGCTTTCTACTTTATGTAGATGAGTGTCCTGGGGTAAGTAAGTCTTATTTTTGTGACACTCTAAGCTATGGTTGGGCACTTTTATATAAAGTTCTAAATATATGTGTTTAAACATTTATTTGCCTTGATTCAGGATGTTCAACGTTCCTTATTTCAGACAGTCAGTTTCATATTTGGGATAATGCATATGAATAAATCAATTTTTTTCTTACCTTAAAATTTGACTTTTTTCCCTGTGGGCTGTTAGGCTCGCGGGGGCTGAAAATGCTTCATTTTATTGCGTCATTCTTTGCGCTGACTTTTTTGGCGCAAAAATTTTTTTTCTTTGTTTCCGGCGTCATACGTGTCACCGGAAGTTGCGTCATTTTTTGACGGTTTTTCGCGCCAAAAGTGTTGGCGTTACCGGATGTGGCGTCATTTTTGGCGCCAAAAGCATTTAGGCGCCAAATAATGTGGGCGTCTTTTTTGGCGCTAAAAATTATGGGTGTCACTATTGTCTCCACATTATTTAAGTCTCATTGTTTATTGCTTCTGGTTGCTAGAAGCTTGTTCACTGGCATTTTTTTCCCATTCCTGAAACTGTCATTTAAGGAATTTGACCAATTTTGCTTTATATGTTGTTTTTTCTGTTACATATTGCAAGATGTCCCAGATTGACCCTGAGTCAGAAGATACTTCTGGAAAATCGCTGCCTGGTGCTGGATCTGCCAAAGTTAAGTGTATTTGCTGTAAACTTGTGGTATCTGTTCCTCCAGCTGTTGTTTGTAATGAATGTCATGACAAACTTGTTAATGCAGATAATATTTCCTTTAGTAATGTTACATTACCTGTTGCTGTTCCATCAACATCTAATGCTCAGAGTGTTCCTGTTAACATAAGAGATTTTGTTTCTAAATCCATTAAGAAGGCTATGTCTGTTATTCCTCCTTCTAGTAAACGTAAAAGGTCCTTTAAAACTTCTCATTTTTCAGATGAATTTTTAAATGAACATCATCATTCTGATTCTGATAATGATTCATCTGATTCAGAGGATTCTGTTTCAGAGGTTGATGCTGATATATCTTCATATTTGTTAAAATTGAATTTATTCGTTCTTTACTTAAAGAGGTCTTAATTGCATTTAGAAATAGAGGATTCTGGTCCTCTTGATACTAAATCTAAACATTTAAATAAGGTTTTTAAATCTCCTGTAGTTATTCCAGAAGTTTTTCCTGTCCCTGATGCTATTTCTAAAGTAATCTCCAGGGAATGGAATAATTTGGGTAATTAATTTACTCCTTCTAAACGTTTTAAGCAATTATATCCTGTGCCATCTGACAGATTAGAGTTTTGGGACAAAATCCCTAAAGTTGATGGGGCTATCTCTACTCTTGCTAAACGTACTACTATTCCTACGGCAGATAGTACTTCCTTTAAAGATCCTTTAGATAGGAAAATTGAATCCTTTCTAAGAAAAGCTTACTTATGTTCAGGTCATTTTCTTAGACCTGCTATATCTTTAGCGGATGTTGCTGCAGCTTCAACTTTTTGGTTAGAAGCTTTAGCGCAACAAGTAACAGATCATAATTCTCATAGCATTGTTAATCTTCTTCAACATGCTAATAATTTTATTTGTGATGCCATCTTTGATATCATTAGGGTTGATGTCAGGTATATGTCTCTAGCTATTTTAGCTAGAAGAGCTTTATGGCTTAAAACTTGGAATGCTGATATGTCTTCTAAGTCAACTTTGCTTTCCCTTTCTTTCCAGGGTAATAAATTATTTGGTTCACAGTTGGATTCTATTATCTCAACTGTTACTGGAGGAAAAGGAACTTTTTTACCACAGGATAAAAAATCTAAAGGTAAATTTAGGTCTAATAATCGTTTTTCGTTCCTTTCGTCACAATAAGGAACAAAAGCCTGATCCTTCACCCTCAGGAGCGGTATCAGTTTGGAAACCATCTCCAGTCTGGAATAAATCCAAGTCCTTTAGAAAACCAAAGCCAGCTCCCAAGTCCACATGAAGGTGCGGCCCTCATTCCAGCCCAGCTGGTAGGGGGCAGATTACGATTTTTCAAAGAAATTTGGATCAATTCAATTCACAATCTTTGGATTCAGAACATTGTTTCAGAAGGGTACAGAATTGGCTTCAAGATAAGGCCTCCTGCAAGATTTTTTCTTTCCCGTGTCCCAGTAAATCCAGCGAAGGCTCAAGCATTTCTGAAATGTGTTTCAGATCTAGAGTTGGCTGGAGTAATTATGCCAGTTCCAGTTCTGGAACAGGGGCTGGGGTTTTACTCAAATCTCTTCATTGTTCCAAAGAAGGAGAATTCCTTCAGACCAGTTCTGGATTTAAAAATATTGAATCGTTATGTAAGGATACCAACATTCAAAATGTTAACTATAAGGACTATCCTGCCTTTTGTTCAGCAAGGGCATTATATGTCCACAATAGATTTACAGGATGCATATCTGCATATTCCGATTCATCCAGATCACTATCAGTTTCTGAGATTCTCTTTCCTAGACAAGCATTACCAGTTTGTGGTTCTGCTGTTTGGCCTAGCAACAGCTCCAAGGATTTTTACAAAGGTTCTCGGTGCCCTTCTGTCTGTAATCAGAGAACAGGGTATTGTGGTATTTCCTTATTTGGACGATATCTTGGTACTTGCTCAGTCTTCACTTTTAGCAGAATCTCATACGAATCAACTTGTATCGTTTCTTCGAGAACATGGTTGGAGGATCAATTTACCAAAGAGTTCGTTGATTCCTCAGACAAGGGTAACCTTTTTAGGTTTCCAGATAGATTCAGTGTCCATGACTCTGTCGCTGACAGAAAAAAGACGTCTGAAATTGGTTTCAGCTTGTCGAAACCTTCAGTCTCAATCATTCCCTTCGGTAGCCTTATGCATGGAAATTCTAGGTCTTATGACTGCTGCATCGGACGCGATCCCCTTTGCTCATTTTCACATGCGACCTCTTCAGCTTTGTATGCTGAACCAGTGGTGCAGGGATTACACAAAGATATCTCAATTGATATCTTTAAAACCGATTGTACGACACTCTCTGACGTGGTGGACAGATCACCATCGTTTAGTTCAGGGGGCTTCTTTTGTTCTTCCGACCGGGACTGTGATTTCAACAGATGCAAGTCTGACAGGTTGGGGAGCTGTTTGGGGGTCTCTGACAGCACAAGGGGTTTGGGAATCTCAGGAGGTGAGATTACCAATCAATATTTTGGAACTGCGTGCAATTTTCAGAGCTCTTCAGTCATGGCCTCTTCTAAAGAGAGAATCGTTCATTTGTTTTCAGACAGACAATGTCACAACTGTGGCATATATCAATCATCAAGGAGGGACTCACAGTCCTCTGGCTATGAAAGAAGTATCTTGAATACTGGTATGGGCGGAATCCAGCTCCTGTCTAATTTCTGCGGTTCATATCCCAGGTATAGACAATTGGGAAGCGGATTATCTCAGTCGCCAAACGTTACATCCGGGCGAATGGTCTCTTCACCCAGAGGTTTTTCTTCAGATTGTTCAAATGTGGGGACTTCCAGAAATAGATCTGATGGCTTCTCATCTAAACAAGAAACTTCCCAGGTATCTGTCCAGATCCAGGGATCCTCAGGCGGAAGCAGTGGATGCATTGTCACTTCCTTGGAAGTATCATCCTGCCTATATCTTTCCGCCTCTAGTTCTTCTTCCAAGAGTAATTTCCAAGATTCTGAAGGAATGCTTGTTTGTTCTGCTGGTGGCTCCAGCATGGCCTCACAGGTTTTGGTATGCGGATCTTGTCCGGATGGCCTCTTGCCAACCGTGGACTCTTCCGTTAAGACCAGACCTTCTGTCGCAAGGTCCTTTTTTCCATCAGGATCTCAAATCCTTAAATTTGAAGGTATGGAGAATGAACGCTTGATTCTTAGTCAAAGAGGTTTCTCTGACTCTGTGATTAATACTATGTTACAGGCTCGTAAATCTGTATCTAGGAAGATATATTATCGAGTCTGGAAGACTTACATTTTTTGGTGTCTTTCTCATCATTTTTCCTGGCATTCTTTTAGAATTCTGAGAATTTTACAGTTTCTTCAGGATGGTTTGGATAAAGGTTTGTCTGCAAGTTCCTTGAAAGGACAAATCTCTGTTCTTTCTGTTCTTTTTCACAGAAAGATTGCTAATCTTCCTGATATTCATTGTTTTGTACAAGCTTTGGTTCGTATAAAGCCTGTTATTAAGTCAATTTCTCCTCCTTGGAGTTTGAATTTGGTTCTGGGGGCTCTTCAAGCTCCTCCTTTTGAACCTATGCATTCACTGGACATTAAACTACTTTCTTGGAAAGTTTTGTTTCTTTTGGCCATCTCTTCTGCTAGAAGAGTTTCTGAATTATCTGCTCTTTCTTGTGAGTCTCCTTTTCTGATTTTTCATCAGGATAAAGCGGTGTTGCGAACTTCTTTTAAATTTTTACCTAAGGTTGTGAATTCTAACAACATTAGTAGAGAAATTGTGGTTCCTTCATTGTGTCCTAATCCTAAGAATTCTAACGAGAGATCTTTGCATTCTTTGTATGTAGTTAGAGCTTTGAAATATTATGTTGAAGCTACTAAGAATTTCCGAAAGACTTCTAGTCTATTTGTTATCTTTTCCGGTTCTAGGAAAGGTCAGAAGGCCTCTGCCATTTCTTTGACATCTTGGTTGAAATCTTTAATTCATCATGCTTATGTTGAGTCGGGTACAACTCCGCCTCAAAGGATTACAGCTCATTCTACTAGGTCAGTTTCTACTTCCTGGGCGTTTAGGAATGAAGCTTCGGTTGATCAGATTTGCAAAGCAGCAACTTGGTCTTCTTTGCATACTTTTACTAAATTCTACCATTTTGATGTATTTTCTTCTTCTGAAGCAGTTTTTGGTAGAAAAGTACTTCAGGCAGCTGTTTCAGTTTGATTCTCCTGCTTATAATTTCAGTTTTTTTCATTATAAGATTTAAACTTTATTTTGGGTGTGGATTATTTTCAGCGGAATTGGCTGTCTTTATTTTATCCCTCCCTCTCTAGTGACTCTTGCATAGAAGATCCACATCTTGGGTATTCATTATCCCATACGTCACTAGCTCATGGACTCTTGCTAATTACATGAAAGAAAACATAATTTATGTAAGAACTTACCTGATAAATTCATTTCTTTCATATTAGCAAGAGTCCATGAGGCCCACCCTTTTTTGTGGTGGTTATGATTTTTTTGTATAAAGCACAATTATTCCAATTCCTTATTTTTTATGCTTTCGCACTTTTGTCTTATCACCCCACTTCTTGGCTATGCGTTAAACTGATTTGTGGGTGTGGTGAGGGGTGTATTTATAGGCATTTTTAGGTTTGGGAAACTTTGCCCCTCCTGGTAGGAATGTATATCCCATACGTCACTAGCTCATGGACTCTTGCTAATATGAAAGAAATGAATTTATCAGGTAAGTTCTTACATAAATTATGTTTTTTAACTCTGTCTATATTGCACCCTGCTAACTTTGCCAACCACGGCAGGAGATAACAAATACAAGACAATCATCATTTACTATACACTGATTTTATATGTTTCCCACATTGGTATTTAGATGCCTGAACTGAGTATACAAAATGTATTTATTTTAATAAAATTATATTTTCTTTCATGTAATTGTCAAGAGTCCATGAGCTAGTGACGTGTGGGATATACAATCCTACCAGGAGGGGCAAAGTTTTCCAAACCTCAAAATGCCTATAAATACACCCCTCACCACACCCACAATTCAGTTTTACAAACTTTGCCTCCTATGGAGGTGGTGAAGTAAGTTTGTGCTAAGATTTCTACATTGATATGCGCTTCTCAGCATTTTTGAAGCCCGTTTCCTCTCAGAGTACAATGAATGTCAGAGGGATGTGAAGTAAGTATCACTTATTGAATGCAATGATTTTCCTCACGGGAGATCTATTTCATAGGTTCTCTGTTATCGGTCGTAGAGATTCATCTCCTACCTCCCTTTTCAGATCGACGATATACTCTCATATTCCATTACCTCTACTGAAAACTGTTTCAGTACTGGTTTGGCTATCTGCTATATGTGGATGGGTGTCTTCAGGTAAGTATGTTTTCATTACTTAAGACACTCTCAGCTATGGTTTGGCACTTTATGTATTTACATTATATAAAGTTCTTAATATATATATTGTACTTATATTTGCCATGATTCAGGTTTCAGTATATTTCCTTTTGCAGACTGTCAGTTTCATATCTGGGAAATGCATTTTTTAGAAAATGTTTTCTTACCTGGGGTGTAGTCTTTTTTTCAATTGACTGTCATTTTTCAAAATTCGCGGGCAGAATTTGGCTCGCGAGGGCGCAAAATGCTAAAGTTTATTGCGTCATTCTTGGCGCAATTTTTTGGCGTGAAGTTACGTTCGTTGACGCAATTCGTAATTTCCGGCGTCTTAGTTGATGCTGGGTCCTTTCACATGGTTGCGTCATCTATGACGCGAGTGTGTCGTTTCTGGACATTTTTTGGCGCCAAAAAAATATTTTGTTTGTTGTGCGTCATACTTGGCGCCAAATATTTTCATTATTTTAGACCCCATTCCGATTTGCCTCTTACGTTTTTCTATGTCAGAGGGCTTTTCTGTTTGCATTTTTTCCCATTCCTGAAACTGCCATATAAGGAAATTGATAATTTTGCTTTATATGTTGTTTTTTTCTCTTACATTTGCAAGATGTCTCAATCTGATCCTGTCTCAGAATTCGCTGTTGGATCCCTGCTGCCTGATAACAGTTCTACCAAAGCTAAGTGCATTTGTTGTAAACTTGTGGTGATTATACCTCCAGCTGTGGTTTGTAATATTTTTTTGCAGAAAATGTATCCATCAGTAGTAGTTCATTACCTTTTGCTTTTCCCTCAACATCTAATGCACAAGATATACCTGTAAATTTAAAATAATTTATTTCTGATTCTATTCAGAAGGCTTTGTCTGCCATTCCGCCTTCTAATAAACGTAAAAGGTTTTTTAAAACTTCTCATAAGGTTGATGAAATTTCAAATGACCAGCATACTGAATTATCCTTCTCTGATGAGGATCTATCTGATTCAGAAGATCCTGCCTCAGATATTGACACTGATAAATCATCTTATTTATTTCAATTGGAGTATATTCGTTTTTTTTTTTAAAAAGAAGTGTTGATTACATTGGATATGGAGGAAACTAGTCCTCTTGATATTAAAACTAGTAAACGTTTAAATTCTGTTTATAAACCTCCTGTGGTTATTCCAGAGGTTTTTCCAGTTCCTGATGCTATTTCTGATATGATTTCTAAGGAATGGAATAAGCCTGGTACTTCTTTTATTCCTTCTTCAATGTTTAAAAAATGGTATCCTTTGCCAAAAGTTAGATTGGAGTTTTTGGAAAAGATCCCTAAAGTTGATGGGGCTATCTCTACTTGCTAAACGTACTACTATTCCTACGGTAGATAGTACTTCTTTAAAAGATCCTTTAGATAGGAAACTTGAATCTTATCTAAGGAAAGCTTATTTATATTCAGGTCATCTTCTTAGGCCTGCAATTTCTATGGCTGATGTTGCAGCTGCTTCAACTTTTTGGTTGGATACTTTAGGGCAACAAGTATCGGATCATGATTTGTCTAGCATTGTTAAGTGGATTTAACATGCTAATAATTTCATTTGATATGCTATTTTTGATATTATCAAAATTGATGTTAAATCTATGTCTTTAGCTAGTTTAGCTAGAAGAGCTTTGTGGCTCAGATCTTGGAATGCTGATATGACTTTTAAGTCCAGATTGCTATCTCTTTCTTTCCAAGGTAATAAATTATTTGGTTCTCAGTTGGATTCAATAATTTCAACTGTTACTGGGGGGAAGGGAGTTTTTTTGCCTCAGGATAAAAAACCTAAGGGCAAATCTAAAGCTTTTAACCGTTTTCGTTCCTTTCGACAAAATAAGGAATAGAAACCTAATCCTCCACCCAAAGAATCTGCTTCCAATTGGAAGCCTTCCTCAAATTGGAATAAATCCAAGCCACTTTTAAGAGATCAAAACCAGCCCCCAAGTCCGCATGAAGGTGCGTCCCTCATTCCAGCTCAGCTGGTAGGGGGCAGATTAAAATTTGTTAAAGATGTTTGGATATGTTTGGATCAATTCGGTCCAAAATCATTGGATTCAGAGTATTGTCTCTCAGTGGTACAGAATAGGATTCAGAGTAAGACCGCCTGTGAGAAGATTTTTTCTCTCACGCATTCCGGTAAACCCAGTAAAGGCTCAGGCTTTTCTGAAGTGTGTTTCAGACCTGGAGTTGTCAGGGGTAATCATGCCAGTTCTGTTTCAGGAACAGGGTCTGAGGTTTTATTCAAATCTATTCATTGTCCCAAAGAAAGAAAATTCATTCAGACCAGTTTTGGATCTAAAGATATGTAAGAGTACCAACTTTCAAAATGGTGACTATAAGGACTATTCTACCTTTTGTTCAGCAAGGGCATTATATGTCCACAATAGACTTACAGGATGCATATCTTCATATTCCGATTCATCCAGATCACTATCAGTTCCTGAGATTCTCTTTTCTAGACAAGCATTACCAATTTGTTGCTCTTCCTTTTGGCATAGTGACAGCTCCATTAATATTTGCAAAGGTTCTAGGTGCCCTACTCTCTATAATCAGAGAGCGGGGTATTGCGGTATTTCCTTATTTGGGCGATATCTTGGTACTCGCTCAGTCTTTACGTTCTGCAGAATCTCACATGAATCAACTAGTGTTGTTTCTTCGAAGACATGGTTGGAGGATCAATTTACCATAAAGTTAAGTTTTTTGATTCCTCAGACAAGGGTAACCTTTTTAGGTTTCCAGATAGATTCAGTGTCCATGACTTTGTCTCTAACAGACAAGAGACGTTTGAAATTGGTTGCAGCCTGTCGGAACCTTCAGTCTCAGTCATTCCCTTCAGTAGCTATGTGCATGGAAGTTTTAGGTCTCATGACTGCAGTATCGGACGCAATCCCCTTTGCTCGTTTTCATATGAGACCTCTCCAGCTTTGTATGCTGAACCAATGGTGCAGGGATTATACAAGGATATCAGAATTAATATCCTTAAATCCCAATGTTCGACTTTCTCTGACTTGGTGGTTAGATCACCATCGTATAATTCTAGGGTCCTCTTTTGTTCGTCCAACCTGGACTGTGATCACAACAGATGCGAGTCTTTCAGGTTGGGGAGCTGTTTGGGGATCTCTGACAGCACAAGGAGTTTGGAAATCTCAAGAGGCGAGATTACCAAACAATATTTTGGAACTCCGTGCGATTCTCAGGGCTCCTCAATTTTGGCCTCTGTTGAAGAGAGAACCGTTCATTTGTTTTCAGACAGAGAATGTCACAACTGTGGCATATGTCAATCATCAGGGTGGGACTCACAGTCCTCAAGCTATGAAAGAAGTATCTCGGATACTTGTTTGGGCGGAATCCAGCACCTGTCTAATTTCTGCGGTTCATATCCCAGGTATAGACAATTGGGAAGCGGATTACCTCAGTCGTCAGACTTTACATCCGGGAGAATGGTCTCTCCACCCAGATGTGTTTTCTCAAATTGTTCAGATGTGGGGGCTTCCCGAAATAGATCTGATGGCATCTCATCTAAACAAAAAACTTCCCAGGTACCTGTCCAGGTCCAGGGATCCTCAGGCAGAAGCAGAGGATGCATTGACACTTCCTTGGTGTTATCAACCTGCTTATATTTTCCCGCCTTTAGTTCTTCTTCCAAGAGTGATCTCCAAGATCATCATGGAGCAATCGTTTGTGCTGCTGGTAGCTCCAGCATGGCCTCACAGGTTTTGGTATGCGGATCTTGTTCGGATGTCCAGTTGCTAACCTTGGCCACTTCCACTAAGGTCAGGCCTTCTATCTCAAGGTCCGTTTTTCCATCAGGATCTCAAATCATTAAATTTGAAGGTATGGAGATTGAACGCTTAGTGCTTAGTCATAGAGGTTTTTCTGACTCAGTGATTAATACTATGTTGCAGGCTCGTAAATCTGTTTCTAGAAAGATTTATTATCGAATTTGGAAGACTTACATTTCATGGTGTTCTTCTCATAAATTCTCTTGGCATTCTTTTAGAATTCCTAGAATTTTACAGTTTCTTCAGGTTGGTTTGGATAAAGGTTTGTCTGCAAGTTCCTTGAAAGGACAAATCTCTGCTCTTTCTGTTTTATTTCATAGAATGATTGCTAAACTTCCTGATATTCATTGTTTTGTGCAGGCTTTGGTTCGTATCAAGCCTGTCATTAAATCAATCTCTCCTCCTTGGAGTCTTAATTTAGTTTTGAAGGCTTTACAGGTCCTCCGTTTGAGCCTATGCATTCTTTGGACATTAAACTACTTTCTTGGAAAGTGTTGTTTCTTTTGGCCATCTCTTCTGCTAGAAGAGTTTCTGAATTATCCGCTCTCTCTTGTGAATCTCCTTTTCTGATTTTTCATCAGGATAAGGCTGTTTTGCGGACTTCATTTAAATTCTTACCTAAGGTTGTGAATTCTAACATTAATAGAGAAATTGTTGTCCCTTCCTTGTGTCCTAATCCTAAGAATTCTTTGGAGAGATCCTTACATTCTTTGGATGTGGTAAGAGCTTTGAAATATTATGTTGAAGCTACTAAAGATTTCAGGAAGACTTCTAGTCTATTTGTGATATTTTCTGGTTCTAGGAAAGGTAGAAGGCTTCTGCTGTTTCCTTGGCATCGTGGTTAAAGTTTTTGATTCATCTAGCTTATTTGGAGTCGGGTCAAGCCCCGCCTCAGAGAATTACAGCTCATTCTACTAGATCAGTCTCTACTTTGTGGGCTTTTAAGAATGAAGCTTCAGTTGATCAAATTTGCAAAGCAGCAACTTGGTCTTCTTTGCATACATTTACTAAATTCTACCATTTTGATGTATTTGCTTCTTCGGAAGCAGTTTTTGGTAGAAAAGTTCTTCAGGCAGCTGTTTCAGTTTGATTCTTCTGCTTTTGATTTAAGTTTTTTCCTTTCATTTATGAGAATAAACTTATATTTTTGGGTTGTGGATTAATTTTTTCAGCGGAAAATGGCTGTTTTTATTTTTTTGCCTCCCTCTCTAGTGACTCTTGCATGGAGTTCCACATCTTGGGTATTGCTATCCCATACGTCACTAGCTCATGGACTCTTGCCAATTACATGAAAGAAAACATAATTTATGTAAGAACTTACCTTATAAATTCATTTCTTTCATATTGGCAAGAGTCCATGAGGCCCACCCCCTTTTTTATGGTGGTTATGATTTTTTTGTATAAAGCACAATTATTTCCAAATTCCTTTGTTGATGCTTTTTACTCCTTTCTTTATCACCCCACTACTTGGCTATTTGTTAAACTGAATTGTGGGTGTGGTGAGGGGTGTATTTATAGGCATTTTGAGGATAGGGAAACTTTGCCCATCCTGGTAGGATTGTATATCCCATACGTCACTAGCTCATGGACTCTTGCCAATATGAAAGAAATTAATTTATCAGGTAAGTTCTTACATAAATTATGTTGTTCCGACTGAAGTTCCTTTTTGGAACAAAGTGTACTTTACTTCAAAAAATGCACAGTTTAGTGTTGTCTGCAATATATACTCAGTTCATGCATCTAAATATCAATTTGGGAGACATATAAACTCAATGTATAGTAAATGATTGTCTTGCATTTGTTATCTCCTCCCGCGGTTGACAAAGTTAACAGGGTGCGGTATAGACAGAGTAAAAATTTGCACGCATGTGCGTTAAAGACAGTTGAGAAATTTTACTGGGATAGAAAGTGAAGCACTGACGTGTGCGGCCAGGAATGCCATGACGCGGCATGCATGCGCATTCGGGTAAAACATGGTCAGCTGATGTAATATCACAGGAAGTGAAGTGCTTCGCTAATTTCACAGGTTTGCTTTTTTATCATAACACCGGAAAATTTAATTAAACTTTTGAAATTTGTGCAATTTTTTTTTACTCATTAAAATTCAAAGTGCTATTACATTGTTTGTTTTTTATTATGCACTTTTTCTTTATTTAGTTCTAGTGTATTTAAGATTTCATAGAGACTTCATTGTACAATCTGACCTTTTAAATGCTCTTTAGTTAAATTGTTTCCATGCTTTTGGTGCTCTTATCTTATCTCTTGTTCTGATGATACCTCTCATTTTATAGTGTTTTTTTTTTTTCTTCTTTGTAACTATTCCTCAGGACAGGGGTATTGAGTTCAGATTATTAAACACAATCTTAACGTTGCTACTTATGATGCCGAGAACACAAAAATAATCTTATCAGGAAATCAATTGCATTTTATTTGACACATAAATGATTCAACTTGATCTATAAGATGCATCTTATGTGAGTAAATGAATTTGCTATATTTTATTTGCTTAATGATTGATATTTGCTGCAAACGTTTTTTTTACTAGATTTCGAAGTTGAACATCTTATATGTAGCCTACAAGCTACTGGCACAATGTTCCTTATTTGCTGTTTTTCTTTATTAGGCAAAGTTGCAGCAGGAAAATCTGACGATTTGTCGCATTTCAGTGTTGGTTAGTTCAGATTTGCTGTGCATTGCTGGGGAATAGGGAGAAGAGTAGTGCTTCCCACTTTCTATATATTGATTAGTAATGTGCCAGCTACTTAAAGGGACATGCCACCCACATTTTTTCTTTTATGATTTAGAAAGAGAATGCAATTTTAAACATCTTTCTAATTTACTTATATTATCTAATTTGTTTTATTCTCTTGATATTCTTTGATGAAAAGCATATCTAGATATGCTCACTAGCTGCTGATTGGTTGCTGCACATAGAAGCATCGTGTGATTGGCTCACCATGTGCATTGCTTTTTCTTCAACTAAGGATATTTAAAAAATGAAGCAAAATAAATAATGGAAGTAAATTGTAATGTTGTTTAAATTTCTATTCTCTATCTGAATCATGAAAGAAAGATTTTGGGTTTAGTGGCCCTTTAACTTGTGATTCACCATCAAAATATTACAAAACAGCAATCATTTTCACCATCAAAATATTCTATCTGGTGCCCAGTTTTTCACATCATTCTTATATATAAACATCAGTCAATAACACAGATGATTAAAAGTAAAAGACAAAAAAGTGTAATTTAAAAGGACATGCAGCTTAAATATTTTATTTACTTGTTAATTGTTTACTGATAAACGGCCAGATTAACTGTGCTAGAAGTAAGCCTTTTGTGCTCATCGGGTTGCGCTCATATTATGAGTTGAAATTAAACTGTTTTCACTCGCGCGCTAACCTGAGTGCAAAAGCAGATATTAGAATATCGCGTACGTGTTCACATATTCCCCCATAGAAATCAGTGGAGCAAAAAAGAAAAAAAAAACACCCCACTCATGCGGAAACCTGTCTCATGTGCGCTAACCCGACATTTTACATTCCAATGTTCTTCACATAACAGATTATGTTCTATTTATTCCTAAATACATATTTCTTCATATATCTGATGGTATTTTGGCACAATATATATCTATACCTATATGTATAGATTATGTATATGTATAGATAAATACAGATATATATATATATATATATATATATAGGAATATCTATTTAAAAATAGATAGAAAATATTCTGCTATGTGTAGAACATTAGAATGTGAAATATTTACAGTAAATACACAGTTAAACACTTTATTAAATATGATTATTGCATAAATATGCTTTTCTTCTTAAACAGGAAGAGTTCACAGCTGCATTCATTACTTTTGGAAAATACAGAACCTGGCCAGGAGAAGGCAAAGACACCCCAGCCAAAGACTTAAATACCTCCCCCACTTCCCTCATCCCCCAGTCATTCTTTGCCTTTCGTCACAGGAGATTGGCAGAGAAGTGTCTGAAGTTCAAGATAGTCTCTTATGGAGGGTAGCACTCTTCACAATGGGACTGGAGTTTTAAGTAATCCTATCAGCCTCTGAGTGAGAGCATGGATGAAAGTAAGAGTCCGGAGATGCAGGGAGAGTTTTCCTGCAAACCCATCCCGACGCATATTAACAGCTCCTTGGTAATCAGCGTTGACGAGTTTCGCTGCCTACCTTTATTCACTCTAGTCCATGTCAGAAGCGAGGCTACTATATCCTGAGGGGGTTATTGAACAGGGGGGACTTTAATCATGTTTGTTATATGGTTTTATTTGCAAATGTGTAGCAATACCTAGGCTCACGGCTTTTACGGGAAACATAACGGCCTTATTTTAATGACGCGATCTCTCGAGATTGTGCGCCCTTTTTGTGACTGGCACAGTGCACCTTGTGACGGGTTCGGTTACGTTGTTTCTCACTTCCGTATGCTGACTGTGTGCGACACAGAGAGTCTAACTCATGGGTTGCCTTGTTCACAGGAGGTGGTGAGTGCCCCAGCCATTGGGATTGTTAAAAGGATGCCAGTTAGTTTTTGTAATACCAAGATTATGCAGGATTCTGATATGTTAGACACAGATGTCTCCGATATGGAGAATGCGTCTTATGTTGAATATGAAATGGCCCAGGTAATCAATGCCCATCAGTTATGTTCCGATTGCCGTTCTAGAGTACTCTCTTCCCCCAAATCAGGGAGCTTAGAGTGCGTTGAGCCATTCGCCTCCGAGGTTTCCATGTCCCGTGAGGCGCGTACCCCAGACCCTTTCTCGGCTACGCAAGCAGGTGTCCCAATGGCCTTTACCCCTTCTCTGGAGTGTGATTTGTTTCCTCCAGAGGTTATGGCACGGTTACGCATGGCCATTTCTATTGCGCTGTTTAATTTATATCTCACAAGTGAAATATTTCTAAGATATTGTCTGTGTTCTGTTAACCAGGGCCCGTAGGGTGTGGGATCGCCTGATTCAGTTTGGCCTTCTGGGGAAGCGTTGGCCTCTGAGGCTTCAGGGGCCCCAATCTTGGGCCAGGATCTTTCATTGATCTGGCGAGGGATGATTTTGCCTTCCGTTTTAAGCTGCCACGTCTTTGTGTTCTTTTAAGGCATGTTTTGGCGATGTTGGAGCCTTAGATGCTGGATGGCAAATTGGATATGACGTTTGTGGATGAAGCCAATCTCCTTAACGTCTCCGTTTTATTTTTTCTTTATGTTTCGGTTCCAGTTCTGAGCTTGGGTGAATGGGTCCTCTGATCGGCTGGTTCCGTTGGCGTTCTTATTCACCTTGGGCGTTCACCTGATGGGTGCTGCCTTCATTTTAATTTTTATCCTGATGGATGTGTTTAATTTGTTTTTCTTAAGCTCATGTCTGTTAGATTTTCGTTTTTGAGAACATTCTTCTCTGGAACCGATACTTGCGATTTTGTGGTCGCGTGGGCACTTCCTTGGAAGTTGCGCACTTTTTGAATAATAGAATTATGTTTTGTAGTTCATTTATCGATCCTTTGGGTCAAATTTTCTTGGACCGTGGGCAGTTCTGGAGTGTCCTTATACCAGGCAGGTTCTTACGGATGCTGACTCTTAGCCTAATTAACATTTTCTTATGGTGGCGGAGTATCCTGCCTTCCCGCCTTGGGTTGATCATCTGGTCTGGAAGCGCGGACATGGCCTTCTTCCTCTGCTCAGAGTTGTGTTACTCTAAGAGGTGGTGTGCAGGGGTTCCCTGCCTTCTGTGGGGAGCTGCGAGCTCCAGCTTTTACCCTTATTACAGAAGTTTCTCTTGGAAGATGGATTCTACAAGGATCTCTGGCTGTTGTCTCTTCCATATAATACCCTTGGTCTCGCCACGGTCTCGACGTTTGGGTGTTTCTGCGTCCTCGTTGCAGCTCTAGCCTTGGGGCTTAACAGTGAAAATTTGAGGTCGGTTACAGACGGTCGCCCTTCTGGGGTCAGGTAGTTGTCCATTTGTCCTCGATGTTCCGTTAGGGCTTCATGGAGGGTGCCTTACGTCTAACTCTTGGGATGGCAAGCAAGGTCCAGGGTTCTCATTCACCTTCGGGTGTTGGTTGCTACCTTGCCAGTGTGTGTAACACGTGTTAACGCTTGTCTACGAGATTTCCTTGCGATCCTAGTGCACTGAGCACAGGAGCTCTTTCAGACTATTGGGTTTGACGCTGTTGCTAGATCGCCAAGTCTACGGACTTTAAATGGTGCGCTCCTAATTGTAGGAGGCAACTTAGGGTTCCTCTGGAAGTTAGATCGTTTGATCGATCCGTTTTTAGAGGACCCTGGCCTAGGTCCATGTCTCTTCCTAGAGGGGTGTGGACGGTTCGGTCTCACCTTAGGTGTTTGTGGTCCTGTGTGCCTCTCTCAGAAGGGAGCGGGGCTCTGTTTTTCGTGGGAAATGCCTATCTGCCTGTGGCTTAGGCTCTAGGTCCTTCTGACGGGTCCCTACTGGTCTTCTGGCGCATTTGATGTTCCTGTAGACTCCAGGTGTCTTTCAACTGTGTTGGCGATATGGCCGAGGGGTCTCGTCTTTATGGTAGGGTGGTTTTCCGTTGATTCGTCCCTCCTCTTCTAGAGCGGGGGTTGGGTTCTCCTGGTTCAGAGTTACCTTAATATCTGATGTGTCCCACGATGACTTAGTGGTAAACTATGTTTCCTTGAAAGCTGACGGTCAAGAGTTCAAATCCAGCTATGGCTATGTGCTCTTCATAATGCAAGTCCTACAAATATCCTTGCCTAAAGCAGCTTTATATGGCGACCTGTGGGTCCTTGTTTTTCCTGCCTTGTAAGGGTCTTTTCCCTTCTTGCGTTTCAGAATCCTGGAAAGGGAGATGCGATGTAGGGACTGGTCCCACCGTTCCTGCAGCGGGAGGCTGAGGGTTTGAACCCTGTTGGGGCTCCTGCTATATGTTGGATTCTGATATATAGATGTTGGAGGGCCCTCTTCCCTTGGGAAGTGTTCCTTTTTTTGGGGGGGGAAAGGCAGTGTAGGGGGTCTCGTACCTGTGCACAATGACTATTCTGAAACACGGTAGAATGCTGTTTGTAGTAACGGTCAGAGGTCTACCCGGGGGCTCTGTTCCTCGTTGACCCTTCCTTTCTCTTCCAGAGGTCTGGGACTCTTGTCTTCGGTCTTTGACTAGCCTTTGGGCTGGGACCATTACCCTGGAGGGAAGCTCAGGGATCAGTTATCTATGTAGTCTTGACCGTTTTTTCCAGAGTCAGTCCTCCCCTTTGGTGGGAGGCTTTTTGATGTCCTCCTCTTTTCTACTGGCGTCTGGTACTGGGATGAGACGCTCATTGGAGCCCGGTATTCAGAGGGCTGTGAGCATTTGGAAGGTTAACAGTTCGAAACCAGCTACAGCTATTTGCACTTTAAATGTGTGCTTAAATGATTTGGGTTTCGCGATGGTTGAGTCCTCTTTCTGGTCATTGAGAGTTCCTGTTCAGACGTTTTGGTGTCTCTTGGAGAGCTCCTTCCTAACTGCTGGGATAGTTATCCTGTTGCTGGGGTTTCTGCTGGCCTAGCCTGCAGGTTTTCGATCTGATACGAGGCAACAGGGAACTCTTGTTTGTCTGGAGTACCTTAGGGTATGTGACTGGATCAGGGATGTGGGTGTCCCTCGAGTTTCCCTGTGTATGGATCTCTTTTTTTTATATTTATTGTGTTTCTAGAGAGTTTGTCTCCCTGGGCGCTGCTATCGTAAGACAACCTTGGGTTGTTCTATGTTTGTTGAGACGTGTGGAATGATCCTTTGGATTTTTCCTGGGAATCTGTTCTCCTTTTTAGGGGCAGATAGCGGTCCTTGTCTTTCGGCCGGGTACCTTCATGGGAGTCGTGATCCGTGGGGCTGACTCCTCGGAGGCTGTTTGGGCTCGACGGACTCTGGGACTGAGTGGTCTCTAGTTCGGCTTTGCTGGCGGTGTAACTAATGTGCAGTTACCTGGGCTTCGGGTTTTCGCCCATGTCGTCTATTTTTATAGGGTGTCTGGTAATTTTAGGCTGTGGTGCCTTTCGAAGGGGCCGCCTTTTGTACCCACCTGTTTGCATTCAGTGACCTCTAGCTTGGGTATTGTTTTCCCAAAAGTAATGAATGCAGCTGTGGACTCTTCCCGTTTAAGAAGAAAAACATAAATTATGCTTACCTGATTATTTTCTTTTCTTCTGACGGGAAGAGTCCACAGCTCCTGCCTGTGTTTTTATGTATGAGGCGGCGGTAATTTTTTTGTTCTTCTGGCACCTTTTTTTCACCCTGATATTTCTCCTACTGTTCCTTGTTCCCTTGGCAGAATCACTGGAGGATTAGGGAAGTGGGGGAGGTATTTAAGCCTTTGACTGGGGTGTCTTTGCCTCCTCCTAGTGGCCAGGTTCTATATTTCCCAAAAGTAATTAATGCAGCTGTGGACTCTTCCCGTCAGAAAAAAGAAAATTATCAGGTATGCATAATTTATGTTTTTACATGTTTTCATCTACTTAACTGCAAAGTGATCCAATGCACTTAAATAAGTATTAATGTGTTTCTATGTGTATATATGTCAGTAAATACACATATTACTTATTTATTTATTATCAGGTATTTGTAGAGCGCCAACAAATTCCGCAGCGGTATAGATATATAAATACATATGTATGCACATATAGACCTATATATACATACATATACATGTTTAGACTTGTATATGTATGTATCTCTATGTTAAAGCCCTTTGCCTGCCTTTTTTTTCCTAACACCTGACTTCTCATATGTTTGAGCCCTCATAACTTATGTGTGCAATCATTTTTTTAATACATTTTATTAGATGGTGTTATGAGTGTAACTGTACTTTGTAATGTATTTTTTATGTGTTTTGCAAAACAGTTAACCAGAGCTCTGAGGACACGGTAATCATTGTAGCCTAAATTGCGATTGCGCTCTAGCGATCGCGTTTATGTTCAACTTGTAAAACTAGCAATAAACCCGACCAGCGCAACCACCCGCAATTAACCCCTTATCGCTTGTGCTTAACTGTTAGAACTCCACTTGTAATCTGGTCCAAAATGTTTTTCAGTTAATTATAAACACCTGTTTTCAGGGACTGAGCAGCACTCCAGTTTTACGGTAATAACTGTTTATGCGCCCTCTGTATGGCCTATTATACATAGCCAATAACGAAGGGACTATGCATATATCGATGAAGTTATATAGCCCCTTACTAACTTCTGCTTACTAACGTTCACTTTTCTGTTAGTTTGTAGAATGAACATGCGTCTTGGAGCAAGTTTGAAATAATTTAGTTTACATACAGCTAATTGAAACATGAGCTGTAATTAGTTGCAGTTGCATATCTCTAATTTTGATCAGGCATGGGAGGTCTACTCACTACATGGCAGATACTTTTCAAGCATAAAAAATATTCTATTTAAAAAAATGTATTTCTTCACTTAAAGGGACACTCAAGTCAAAATTAAACTTTCATGATTCAGAAAGAGCACGAAATTTTAAAAATCTTTCCAATTTACTTCCATTATCAAATTTGGCACAATCTTTATATATGCACATTGTTTGAGGCACCAGCTCCTACTGAGCATGTGCACAAGCTCACAGGGTATACGTATACTAGTCTGTGATTGGCTTATGTCTGTCACATGATACAGGGGCTGGCAAATGGGGGGGGGGAAATATACATTTGCAACAAAAAAAATCTACTGCTTTTCTGAAATTCAGACTATGTGCTATTGCATGGGCTTTTTATTATGCACATATTAATTATGTAATTCTACTTTATTTAGTGGTCCTTTAACAATGCACAATAAATGTATTTCATGTGTAGATTAGACATTGACTCCGACATAGCTTTATTACCCTTTAAAAGAACATATTCCACACTCCTTAGAGAGGCCAAAAAGCAAATTCTGTAACCTAGAAATGCTGCAAGTCAATAGATGTTTCTTTCATGTAATTAGCAAGAGTCCATGAGCTAGTGACGTATGGGATATACATTCCTACCAGGAGGGGCAAAGTTTCCCAAACCTCAAAATGCCTATAAATACACCCCTCACCACACCCACAATTCAGTTTTACAAACTTTGCCTCCGATGGAGGTGGTGAAGTAAGTTTGTGCTAGATTCTACGTTGATATGCGCTCCGCAGCAAGTTGGAGCCCGGTTTTCCTCTCAGCGTGCAGTGAATGTCAGAGGGATGTGAGGAGAGTATTGCCTATTTGAATGCAGTGATCTCCTTCTAAGGGGTCTATTTCATAGGTTCTCTGTTATCGGTCGTAGAGATTCATCTCTTACCTCCCTTTTCAGATCGACGATATACTCTTATATATACCATTACCTCTGCTGATTCTCGTTTCAGTACTGGTTTGGCTATCTGCTATATGTAGATGAGTGTCCTGGGGTAAGTAAGTCTTATTTTCTGTGACACTCCAAGCTATGGTTGGGCACTTTGTTTATAAAGTTCTAAATATATGTATTCAAACATTTATTTGCCTTGACTCAGAATGTTCAACTTTCCTTATTTTCAGACAGTCAGTTTCATATTTGGGATAATGCATTTTGATTTGACCATTTTTTCTTACCTTAAAATTTGACTTTTTCCCTGTGGGCTGTTAGGCTCGCGGGGGCTGAAAATGCTTCATTTTATTGCGTCATTCTTGTCGCGGACTTTTTTGGCGCAAAAATTCTATTTCCGTTTCCGGCGTCATACGTGTCGCCGGAAGTTGCGTCATTCTTTGACGTTATTTCGCGCCAAAAATGTCGGCGTTCCGGATGTGGCGTCATTTTTGGCGCCAAAAAGCATTTAGGCGCCAAATAATGTGGGCGTCTTATTTGGCGCGAAAAAATATGGGCGTCGCTTTTGTCTCCACATTATTTAAGTCTCATTTTTTATTGCTTCTGGTTGCTAGAAGCTTGTTCTTTGGCATTCTTTCCCATTCCTGAAACTGTCATTTAAGGAATTTGATCAATTTTGCTTTATATGTTGTTTTTTCTCTTACATATTGCAAGATGTCTCACGTTGCATCTGAGCCAGAAGATACTACAGGAAAATCGCTGTTAAGTGCTGAATCTACCAAAGCTAAGTGTATCTGCTGTAAACTTTTGGTAGCTATTTCTCCAGCTGTTGTTTGTATTGATTGTCATGACAAACTTGTTAAAGCAGATAATATTTCCTTTAGTAAAGTACCATTGCCTGTTGCAGTTCCCTCAACATCTAAGGTGCAGAATTTTCCTGATAATATAAGAGATTTTGTTTCTGAATCCATAAAGAAGGCTATGTCTGTTATTTCTCCTTCTAGTAAACGTAAAAAATCTTTTAAAACTTCTCTCCCTACAGATGAATTTTTAAATGAACATCATCATTCTGATTCTGATGACTCCTCTGGTTCAGAGGATTCTGTCTCTGAGGTTGATGCTGATAAATCTTCATATTTATTTAAAATGGAATTTATTCGTTCTTTACTTAAAGAAGTTCTAATTGCTTTAGAAATAGAGGATTCTAGTCCTCTTGATACTAATTCTAAACGTTTAGATAAGGTATTTAAAGCTCCTGTGGTTATTCCAGAAGTTTTTCCTGTTCCTAATGCTATTTCTGCAGTAATTTCCAAAGAATGGGATAAATTGGGTAATTCATTTACTCCTTCTAAACGTTTTAAGCATTTATATCCTGTGCCGTCTGACAGATTAGAATTTTGGGACAAAATCCCTAAAGTTGATGGGGCTATTTCTACCCTTGCTAAACGTACTACTATTCCTACGTCAGATGGTACTTCGTTTAAGGATCCTCTAGATAGGAAAATTGAGTCCTTTCTAAGAAAAGCTTATCTGTGTTCAGGTAATCTTCTTAGACCTGCTATATCTTTGGCTGATGTTGCTGCAGCTTCAACTTTTTGGTTGGAAACTTTAGCGCAACAAGTAACACATCGTGATTCTCATGACATTATTATTCTTCTTCAGCATGCTAATAATTTTATCTGTGATGCCATTTTTGATATTATCAGAGTTGATGTCAGGTTTATGTCTCTAGCTATTTTAGCTAGAAGAGCTTTATGGCTTAAAACTTGGAATGCTGATATGGCTTCTAAATCAACTTTACTTTCTATTTCTTTCCAGGGTAACAAATTATTTGGTTCTCAGTTGGATTCCATCATTTCAACTGTTACTGGTGGGAAAGGAACTTTTTTACCACAGGATAAAAAATCTAAAGGTAAAAGTAGAGCTAATAATCGTTTTCGTTCCTTTCGTTTCAACAAAGAACAAAAGCCTGATCCTTCATCCTCAGGAGCAGTTTCAGTTTGGAAACCATCTCCAGTCTGGAATAAATCCAAGCCAGCTAGAAAGGCAAAGCCTGCTTCTAAGTCCACATGAAGGTGCGGCCCTCATTCCAGCTCAGCTGGTAGGGGGCAGGTTACGTTTTTTCAAGGAAATTTGGATCAATTCTGTTCACAATCTTTGGATTCAGAACATTGTTTCAGAAGGGTACAGAATTGGTTTCAAGATAAGACCTCCTGCAAAGAGATTTTTTCTTTCCCGTGTCCCAGTAAATCCAGTAAAAGCTCAAGCATTTCTGAAATGTGTTTCAGATCTAGAGTTGACTGGAGTAATTATGCCAGTTCCAGTTCAGGAACAGGGGATGGGGTTTTATTCAAATCTCTTCATTGTACCAAAGAAGGAGAATTCCTTCAGACCAGTTCTGGATCTAAAAATATTGAATCGTTATGTAAGGATACCAACGTTCAAAATGGTAACTATAAGGACTATCTTGCCTTTTGTTCTGCAAGGGAATTATATGTCCACAATAGATTTACAGGATGCATATCTGCATATTCCGATTCATCCAGATCATTTTCAGTTCCTGAGATTCTCTTTTCTGGACAAGCATTACCAGTTTGTGGCTCTGCCGTTTGGCCTAGCTACAGCTCCAAGAATTTTTACAAAGGTTCTCGGTGCCCTTCTGTCTGTAATCAGAGAACAGGGTATTGTGGTATTTCCTTATTTGGACGATATCTTGGTACTTGCTCAGTCTTTACATTTAGCAGAATCTCATACGAATCGACTTGTGTTGTTTCTTCAAGATCATGGTTGGAGGATCAATTTACCAAAAAGTTCTTTGATTCCTCAGACAAGGGTAACCTTTCTGGGTTTCCAGATGGATTCAGTGTCCATGACTCTGTCTTTAACAGACAAGAGACGTCTAAAATTGATTGCAGCTTGTCGAAACCTTCAGTCACAATCATTCCCTTCGGTAGCCTTATGCATGGAAATTCTAGGTCTTATGACTGCTGCATCGGACGCGATCCCCTTTGCTCGTTTTCACATGCGACCTCTTCAGCTCTGTATGCTGAAGCAATGGTGCAAGGATTACACGAAGATATCTCAAACAATATCTTTAAAACCGATTGTTCGGCACTCTCTAACATGGTGGACAGATCACCATCGTTTAATTCAGGGGGTTTCTTTTGTGCTTCCGACCTGGACTGTAATTTCAACAGATGCAAGTCTCACGGGTTGGGGAGCTGTGTGGGGATCTCTGACGGCACAGGGAGTTTGGGAATCTCAGGAGGTGAGATTACCTATCAATATCTTGGAACTCCGTGCAATTTTCAGAGCTCTTCAGTTTTGGCCTCTTCTGAAGAGAGAATCGTTCATTTGTTTTCAGACAGACAATGTCACAACTGTGGCATACATCAATCATCAAGGAGGGACTCACAGTCCTCTGGCTATGAAAGAAGTATCTCGAATTTTGGTTTGGGCGGAATCCAGCTCCTGTCTAATCTCTGCGGTTCATATCCCAGGTGTAGACAATTGGGAAGCGGATTATCTAAGTCGCCAAATGTTGCATCCGGGCGAATGGTCTCTTCACCCAGAGGTATTTCTTCAGATTGTTCAAATGTGGGAACTTCCAGAAATAGATCTGATGGCGTCCCATCTAAACAAGAAACTTCCCAGGTATCTGTCCAGATCCCGGGATCCTCAGGCGGAGGCAGTGGATGCATTATCACTTCCTTGGAAGTATCATCCTGCCTATATCTTTCCGCCTCTAGTTCTTCTTCCAAGAGTGATCTCCAAGATTCTGAAGGAATGCTCGTTTGTTCTGCTGGTAGCTCCAGCATGGCCTCACAGGTTTTGGTATGCGGATCTTGTCCGGATGGCCTCTTGCCAACCGTGGACTCTTCCGTTAAGACCAGACCTTCTATCACAAGGTCCTTTTTTCCATCAGGATCTGAAATCCTTAAATTTAAAGGTATGGAGATTGAACGCTTGATTCTTGGTCAAAGAGGTTTCTCTGACTCCGTGATTAATACTATGTTACAGGCTCGTAAATCTGTATCTCGAGAGATATATTATAGAGTCTGGAAGACTTATATTTCTTGGTGTCTTTCTCATCATTTTTCTTGGCATTCTTTTAGAATACCGAGAATTTTACAGTTTCTTCAGGATGGTTTAGATAAGGGTTTGTCCGCAAGTTCTTTGAAAGGACAAATCTCTGCTCTTTCTGTTCTTTTTCACAGAAAGATTGCTATTCTTCCTGATATTCATTGTTTTGTACAAGCTTTGGTTCGTATAAAACCTGTCATTAAGTCAATTTCTCCTCCTTGGAGTTTGAATTTGGTTCTGGGAGCTCTTCAAGCTCCTCCGTTTGAACCTATGCATTCATTGGACATTAAATTACTTTCTTGGAAAGTTTTGTTCCTTTTGGCCATCTCTTCTGCTAGAAGAGTTTCTGAATTATCTGCTCTTTCTTGTGAGTCTCCTTTTCTGATTTTTCATCAGGATAAGGCGGTGTTGCGAACTTCTTTTGAATTTTTACCTAAAGTTGTGAATTCCAACAACATTAGTAGAGAAATTGTGGTTCCTTCATTATGTCCTAATCCTAAGAATTCTAAGGAGAAATCGTTGCATTCTTTGGATGTTGTTAGAGCTTTGAAATATTATGTTGAAGCTACGAAATCTTTCCGTAAGACTTCTAGTCTATTTGTTATCTTTTCTGGTTCTAGGAAAGGCCAGAAAGCTTCTGCCATTTCTTTGGCATCTTGGTTGAAATCTTTAATTCATCTTGCCTATGTTGAGTCGGGTAAAATTCCGCCTCAGAGAATTACAGCTCATTCTACTAGGTCAGTATCTACTTCCTGGGCGTTTAGGAATGAAGCTTCGGTTGACCAGATCTGCAAAGCAGCAACTTGGTCCTCTTTGCATACTTTTACTAAATTCTACCATTTTGATGTATTTTCTTCTTCTGAAGCAGTTTTTGGTAGAAAAGTACTTCAGGCAGCGGTTTCAGTTTGAATCTTCTGCTTATGTTTTTCGTTAAACTTTATTTTGGGTGTGGATTATTTTCAGCAGGAATTGGCTGTCTTTATTTTATCCCTCCCTCTCTAGTGACTCTTGTGTGGAAAGATCCACATCTTGGGTAGTCATTATCCCATACGTCACTAGCTCATGGACTCTTGCTAATTACATGAAAGAAAACATAATTTATGTAAGAACTTACCTGATAAATTCATTTCTTTCATATTAGCAAGAGTCCATGAGGCCCGCCCTTTTTTTGTGGTGGTTATGATTTTGTATAAAGCACAATTATTCCAATTCCTTATTTTATATGCTTTCGCACTTTTTTATCACCCCACTTCTTGGCTATTCGTTAAACTGAATTGTGGGTGTGGTGAGGGGTGTATTTATAGGCATTTTGAGGTTTGGGAAACTTTGCCCCTCCTGGTAGGAATGTATATCCCATACGTCACTAGCTCATGGACTCTTGCTAATATGAAAGAAATGAATTTATCAGGTAAGTTCTTACATAAATTATGTTTTTTGCCAATTTGCAGCATTTGGAAAGCCTATGTTACAGATTTTGCTTTTTGGCTTAGTAAGGAGCATGGAGCATTTTTATACAAAAGGAAGAGGTATTTCATGTCACATATGTACAGAGGACATAAGACTAACATTGTCCTGATTTTACAGTTTGCCTATAATCCTTTGGATTTATTTAGTCCGCTAAATGTATTTTATCTTTTCACCCATTAGCACAAAACTAGTTCATTCCTACCTATATTATTATTACCTATAAATCTTTCACAAGCTACAATTTCAGTTAGCTCTATAGCTGAACATATTTCAACCAGTGATTTATTACCTTCTGCCTTACGTATTTGCCATTGATTACTAAAACGTTTACCTTTGTATCTGTCCTTGTACTTCCCTGTTTCTCTCTGCTAGTTGCATAATGAGCACATTTATAAACAGAAAGTAACCAAAGTTCTGTCCTCTGCATTTTACTGTTAGCCTATCGCCTTGCTAGAGGCAGAACGTGGTGCGTTATTAACTCAAAAAACATAATTTATGCTTACCTGATAAATTTATTTCTCTTGTAGTGTATCCAGTCCACGGATCATCCATTACTTATGGGATATTAACTCCTCCCCAACAGGAAGTGCAAGAGGATTCACCCAGCAGAGCTGCTATATAGCTCCTCCCCTAACTGCCATTACCAGTCATTCGACCGAAAACATGCAGAGAAAGGAAAACCATAGGGTACAGTGGTGACTGTAGTTTAATGGAAAAATTACCTGCCTTAAAGTGACAGGGCGGGCCGTGGACTGGATACACTACAAGAGAAATAAATTTATCAGGTAAGCATAAATTATGTTTTCTCTTGTTAAGTGTATCCAGTCCACGGATCATCCATTACTTATGGGATACCAATAC
Organism: Bombina bombina; assembly: GCF_027579735.1. Lineage (NCBI taxonomy): Eukaryota > Metazoa > Chordata > Amphibia > Anura > Bombinatoridae > Bombina > Bombina bombina. The sequence continues at coordinate 372,349,099 of NC_069501.1, forward strand.
CAAAGCTAAAGTACACGGATGACGGGAGGGACAGGCAGGCTCTTTATACGGAAGGAACCACTGCCTGAAGAACCTTTCTCCCAAAAACAGCCTCCGAAGAAGCAAAAGTGTCAAATTTGTAAAATTTGGAAAAAGTATGAAGAGAAGACCAAGTTGCAGCCTTGCAAATCTGTTCAACAGAAGCCTCATTCTTAAAGGCCCAAGTGGAAGCCACAGCTCTAGTAGAATGTGCTGTAATTCTTTCAGGAGGCTGCTGTCCAGCAGTCTCATAGGCTAACCGTATTATGCTACGAAGCCAAAAGGAGAGAGAGGTAGCCGAAGCTTTTTGACCTCTCCTCTGACCAGAATAAACGACAAACAGGGAAGACGTTTGTCGAAAATCCTTAGTTGCCTGTAGATAAAATTTCAGGGCACGGACTACATCTAGATTGTGTAGCAGACGTTCCTTTTTCGAAGAAGGATTAGGACACAAAGATGTAACCACAATCTCTTGATTGATATTCCTGTTAGTGACCACCTTAGGTAGGAACCCAGGTTTAGTACGCAGAACTACCTTGTCTGAATGAAAAATCAGATAAGGAGAATCACAATGTAAGGCAGATAACTCAGACTCTTCGAGCCGAGGAAATCGCCATTAAAAAACAGAACTTTCCAAGATAACAACTTGATATCAATGGAATGAAGGGGTTCAAACGGAACCCCCTGTAAAACATTAAGAACTAAGTTCAAACTCCATGGTGGAGCAACAGTTTTAAACACAGGCTTGATCCTAGCTAAAGCCTGACAAAAAGCTTGAACGTCCGGAACTTCTGACAGACGTTTGTGTAAAAGAATGGACAGAGCTGAAATCTGTCCCTTTAAGGAACTAGCGGATAAACCCTTTTCTAAACCTTCTTGTAGAAAAGGCAATATCCTCGGAATCCTAACCTTACTCCATGAGTAACTCTTGGATTCGCACCAATATAAGTATTTGCGCCATATCTTATGGTAAATCTTTCTGGTAACAGGCTTCCTAGCCTGTATTAAGGTATCAATAACTGACTCAGAAAAACCACGTTTTGATAAAATCAAGCGTTCAATTTCCAAGCAGTCAGCTTCAGAGAAATTAGATTTTGATGTTTGAAGGGACCCTGGATCAGAAGGTCCTGTTTCAGAGGTAGCGACCAAGGTGGACAGGATGACATGTCCACTAGATCTGCATACCAAGTCCTGCGTGGCCATGCAGGCGTTATTAGAATCACTGATGCTCTCTCCTGTTTGATTCTGGCAATCAATCGAGGAAGCATCGGGAAGGGTGGAAACACATAAGCCATCCCGAAGGTCCAAGGTGCTGTCAAAGCATCTATCAGAACCGCTCCCGGATCCCTGGATCTGGACCCGTAACGAGGAAGCTTGGCGTTCTGTCGAGACGCCATGAGATCTATCTCTGGTTTGCCCCAACGTCGAAGTATTTGGGCAAAGACCTCCGGATGAAGTTCCCACTCCCCCGGATGAAAAGTCTGACGACTTAAGAAATCCGCCTCCCAGTTCTCCACTCCCGGGATGTGGATTGCTGACAGGTGGCAAGAGTGAGACTCTGCCCAGCGAATTATCTTTGATACTTCCATCATTGCTAGGGAGCTTCTTGTCCCTCCCTGATGGTTGATGTAAGCTACAGTCGTGATGTTGTCCGACTGAAACCTGATGAACCCCCGAGTTGTTAACTGGGGCCAAGCCAGAAGGGCATTGAGAACTGCTCTCAATTCCAGAATGTTTATTGGTAGGAGACTCTCCTCCTGATTCCATTGTCCCTGAGCCTTCAGAGAATTCCAGACAGCGCCCCAACCTAGTAGGCTGGCGTCTGTTGTTACAATTGTCCAGTCCGGCCTGCTGAATGGCATCCCCCTGGACAGATGTGGCCGAGAAAGCCACCATAGAAGAGAATTTCTGGTCTCTTGATCCAGATTCAGAGTAGGGGACAAGTCTGAGTAATCCCCATTCCACTGATTTAGCATGCACAATTGCAGCGGTCTGAGATGTAGACGTGCAAAGGGTACTATGTCCATTGCTGCTACCATTAAGCCGATCACCTCCATGCATTGAGCTACTGACGGGTGTTGAATGGAATGAAGGACACGGCATGCATTTTGAAGCTTTGTTAACCTGTCTTCTGTCAGGTAAATCTTCATTTCTACAGAATCTATAAGAGTCCCCAAGAAGGGAACTCTTGTGAGTGGAAAGAGAGAACTCTTCTTTTCGTTCACCTTCCATCCATGCGACCTTAGAAATGCCAGTACTAACTCTGTATGAGACTTAGCAGTTTGAAAGCTTGAAGCTTGTATCAGAATGTCGTCTAGGTACGGAGCTACCGCAATTCCTCGCGGTCTTAGTACCGCCAGAAGATCACACAGAACCTTTGTGAAGATTCTCGGAGCCGTAGCCAATCCGAATGGAAGAGCTACAAACTGGTAATGCCTGTCTAGAAAGGCAAACCTTAGATACCGGTAATGATCTTTGTGAATCGGTATGTGAAGGTAAGCATCCTTTAAATCCACTGTGGTCATGTACTGACCCTTTTGGATCATGGGTAAAATTGTCCGAATAGTTTCCATTTTGAACGATGGAACTCTTAGGAATTTGTTTAGGATCTTTAAATCCAAGATTGGCCTGAAAGTTCCCTCTTTTTTGGGAACCACAAACAGATTTGAGTAAAACCCTTGTCCTTGTTCCGACCGCGGAACCGGATGGATCACTCCCATTAATAAAAGATCTTGTATGCAGCGTAGAAACGCCTCTTTCTTTATTTGGTTTGTTGACAACCTTGACAGATGAAATCTCCCTCTTGGGGGAGAGAATTTGAAGTCTAGAAGGTATCCCTGAGATATGATCTCTAACGCCCAGGGATCCTGTACATCTCTTGCCCAAGCCTGGGCGAAGAGAGAAAGTCTGCCCCCCCACTAGATCCGTTCCCGGATCGGGGGCCCTCGATTCATGCTGTCTTAGGGGCAGCAGCAGGTTTCCTGGCCTGCTTGCCCTTGTTCCAGGACTGGTTAGGTCTCCAGCCTTGTCTGTAGCGAGCAACAGCTCCTTCCTGTTTTGGTGCAGAGGAAGTTGATGCTGCTCCTGCTTTGAAATTACGAAAGGAACGAAAATTAGACTGTCTAGCCTTAGGTTTGGCTCTGTCTTGAGGCAGGGCATGGCCTTTACCTCCTGTAATGTCAGCGATAATTTCTTTCAACCCGGGCCCGAATAAGGTCTGCCCTTTGAAAGGTATATTAAGCAATTTAGATTTAGAAGTAACGTCAACTGACCAGGATTTTAGCCACAGTGCTCTGCGTGCCTGAATGGCGAATCCGGAATTCTTAGCCGTAAGTTTAGTTAAATGTACTACTGCATCTGAAATAAATGAGTTAGCTAACTTAAGGGCTTTAAGCTTGTGTGTAATCTCATCTAATGGAGCTGATTCAAGTGTCTCTTCCAGAGACTCAAACCAAAATGCTGCTGCAGCCGTGACAGGCGCAATGCATGCAAGAGGTTGCAATATAAAACCTTGTTGAACAAACATTTTCTTAAGGTAACCCTCTAACTTTTTATCCATTGGATCTGAAAAGGCACAGCTATCCTCCACCGGGATAGTGGTACGCTTAGCTAAAGTAGAAACTGCTCCCTCCACCTTAGGGACCGTTTGCCATAAGTCCCGTGTGGTGGCGTCTATTGGAAACATCTTTCTAAATATCGGAGGGGGTGAGAACGGCACACCGGGTCTATCCCACTCCTTAGTAACAATTTCAGTAAGTCTCTTAGGTATAGGAAAAACGTCAGTACTCGCCGGTACCGCAAAATATTTATCCAACCTACACATTTTCTCTGGTATTGCAATTGTGTTACAATCATTCAGAGCCGCTAACACCTCCCCTAGTAATACACGGAGGTTTTCCAGCTTAAATTTAAAATTTGAAATATCTGAATCCAGTTTGTTTGGATCAGAACCGTCACCCGCAGAATGAAGCTCTCCGTCCTCATGTTCTGCAAATTGTGACGCAGTGTCTGACATGGCCCTAATATTATCAGCGCACTCTGTTCTCACCCCAGAGTGATCACGCTTACCTCTTAGTTCTGGTAATTTAGCCAAAACTTCATTCATAACAGTAGCCATATCCTGTAATGTGATTTGTAATGGCCGCCCAGATGTACTCGGCGCTACAATATCACGCACCTCCCGAGCGGGAGATGCAGGTACTGACACGTGAGGCGAGTTAGTCGGCATAACTCTCCCCTCGTTGTTTGGTGAAATATGTTCAATTTGTACAGATTGACTTTTATTTAAAGTAGCATCAATACAGTTAGTACATAAATTTCTATTGGGCTCCACTTTGGCTTTAGCACATATAGCACAGATATCTTCCTCTGAATCAGACATGTTTAACACACTAGCAAATAAACTAGCAACTTGGAAATACTTTTCAAGTAATTTACTATAATATGAAAACGTACTGTGCCTATAAGAAGCACAGAAAAAGTTATGACAGTTGAAAATTAATAAACTGAAAAGTTATAGCATCAAATCTTTGTAAAAAACACAATTTTAGCAAAGGATTGCTCCCATTAGCAAAGGATAACTAACCCTGATAGCAGAAAAAAAAAATAAAAAAAAAAATACAGAAATAAACGTTTTTTTATCACAGTCAACTACAATCTCACAGCTCTGCTGTGAGTGATTACCTCCCTCAAAACAAGTTTTGAAGACCCCTGAGTTCTGTAGAGATGAACCGGATCATGCAGGGAAGACAATAAACTTCTGACTGAATTTTTTGATGCGTAGCAAAAGCACCAAAAAAGGTCCCTCCCCCTCACACATAACAGTGAGAGAGATCAGTAAACTGTCATAAATTAAATAAAACGACTGCCAAGTGGAAAAAAATAGTGCCCAAAACATTTTTTCACCCAGTACCTCAGAAAATTAAACGATTTTACATGCCAGCAAAAAACGTTTAACATTAATAAATTGAGTGTTATTAAAAAGCCTGTTGCGAGTCCCTGCAAATTAGGCTAAAGTTTTATGCATACAGTATAATTCCAGTGAAGTGCCATTCCCCAGAATACTGAAGTGTAAAATATACATACATGACAGCCTGATACCAGTTGCTGCTACTGCATTTAAAGGGGCAGTCTAGTCAAAATTAAACTTTCATGATTCAGATAGGGCATGTAATTTTAAACAACTTTCAGATTTACTTTTATTATCTCATTTGCTCAGTTCTTTAGATATCCTTTGTTGAAGAAATAGCAATGCTCATGTGTGAGCCAATCACACAAGGCCTCTATGTGCAGCAACCAATCAGCAGCTACTGAGCATATCTAGATATGCTTTTCAGCAAGTGATATCAAGAGAATGAAGCAAATGAGATAATAGAAGTAAATTAGAAAGTTGTTTAAAATGACATGCTCTTTCTAAATCAGGAAAGAAAAATTTTGGGTTTCATGTCTCTTTAAGGCTGAGTTTACATTATATCGGTATGGCAGAATTTTCTCATCAATTCCATTGTCAGAAAATAATAAGCTGCTACATACCTCTTTGCAGATTAATCTGCCCGCTGTCCCCTGATCTGAAGTTTACCTCTCCTCAGATGGCCGAGAAACAGCAATATGATCTTAACTACTCCGGCTAAAATCATAGAAAAACTCAGGTAGATTCTTCTTCAAATTCTACCAGAGAAGGAATAACACACTCCGGTGCTATAATAAAATAACAAACTTTTGATTGAAGGTATGAAACTAAGTATAATCACCACAGTCCTCTCACACATCCTATCTATTCGTTGGGTGCAAGAGAATGACTGGTAATGGCAGTTAGGGGAGGAGCTATATAGCAGCTCTGCTGGGTGAATCCTCTTGCACTTCCTGTTGGGGAGGAGTTAATATCCCATAAGTAATGGATGATCCGTGGACTGGATACACTTAACAAGAGAAATGGCGGTCTATAAGACGTGTGTTAAGCAGTTATTCAGGGAGCATAAACTGTTTTGTAAATTTATGTAACTGGCAGTTCTTTAAAAGTGATGGGCCAGTCTAATTTAAATGCGTTATTTATCAGTCTGGTTAAATTCATTACTGCGGGCAGCCTTGTTACATTTTAAATTTTGTACTGCTAATTTAACAAGCTAGTTAAAGTGAAGGTCAAGTTACAAGCGCAGCCTCACGGCATTGCATAGACTTATCAAAACGAGCAGGAGTTTAAGTCATGATTTTTTTTAAATCTATTTATTTTATTTTTACCTTTAAACTGCTCCGCCGATAAGCGCAGCACTCCCGTCCGCCATCGTGTCTAATTGATTGACAGATGACGTTTCCTAAACCAACTAATCCTTGTTTCCCCCCGGTCCATGACGTTTACACAAAGGGGCTGAATGCCCGGGGGGGGGGGGGGGGGGGAACAAGAATTAGTTGGTTTAGGATACGTCATCTGTCAATCAATTACACAAGATGGTGGGCGGGAGTGCTGCGCTTATCGGCGGAGCAGTTTAAAGGTAAAAATAAAAGAAAATAAATAGATTTAAAAAAAAATCATGACTTAAACTCCTGCTTGTTTTGATAAGTCTATGCAATGCCGTGAGGCTGTGCTAGTAACTTGACCTTCACTTTAAGTATATTAACTTGTGCAATTGCCTAGAGTGTCATTATCCTGGGGGTAAGCTAAATTAAAGAGCAAAAAATTACATTTAAAGGGCCACTAAACCCCACATTTTTCGTTCATGATTCAGATAGAGAATACAATTTTAAACAACATTCCAATTTACTTCTATTATCTAATTTGCTGCAATCTTTAGATATCCTTTGTTAAATAAATAGCAATGCACATTGGTGAGCCAATCACATGAGGAATCTGTGCAGCTACCAATCAGAAGCTACTGAGCCTATCTAGATATGCTTTTCAGGAAAGAATATCAAGAGAATGAAGCAAATTAGATAATAAATTAGAAAAGTAGTTTAAAATTGCATTCTCTATCTGAATCATGAAAGAAAAAAAATGGGTTTAATGTCCCTTTAAGGCCAGATTGTGAGTGGAGTGCAAACATTTGTTCACAAGCAATAAGGGGTTTATCGCAGTTGTTTGTGCTTGTTGGGTTTACCACTGGTACTCAGGTTGAAAGTAAACGCGATCACTTGAGAGCAGTCGCTATTTACGCTAGAATGATTACCACAACTTCAAAGCTCTGGATAACTGTTTTGCGAAACATAAAAGCTGTACAAAACGCATCAAAAATACATTACAGTTACTCTCATAACACCATCTAATAAAAATTATTAAAAAATATTTCACACAAAAGTTATAAAGGCTCATAGATATGAGATCTCAGGTGTTAGAAAAAAAAAGGCAGGCAAATGGCTTTGACATAGACATACATACATATACATTTTATAAAAATGTTTATATACCTATATATATGTGTGTGTGTGTGTATATATATATATATATATATATATATATATATATATATATATATATATATATATATATATATACATTCATACAGGGAGTGCAGAATTATTAGGCAAGTTGTATTTTTGAGGATTAATTTTATTATTGAACATCAACCATGTTCTCAATGAACCAAAAAAACTCATTAATATCAAAGCTGAATATTTTTGGAAGTAGTTTTAGTTTGTTTTTAGTTTTAGCTATTTTAGGGGGATATCTGTGTGTGCAGGTGACTATTACTGTGCATAATTATTAGGCAACTTAACAAAAAACAAATATATACCCATTTCAATTATTTATTTTTACCAGTGAAACCAATATAACATCTCAACATTCACAAATATACATTTCTGACATTCAAAAACAAAACAAAAACAAATCAGTGACCAATATAGCCACCTTTCTTTGCAAGGACACTCAAAAGCCTGCCATCCATGGATTCTGTCAGTGTTTTGATCTGTTCACCATCAACATTGCGTGCAGCAGCAACCACAGCCTCCCAGACACTGTTCAGAGAGGTGTACTGTTTTCCCTCCTTGTAAATCTCACATTTGATGATGGACCACAGGTTCTCAATGGGGTTCAGATCAGGTGAACAAGGAGGCCATGTCATTAGATTTTCTTCTTTTATACCCTTTCTTGCCAGCCACGCTGTGGAGTACTTGGACGCGTGTGATGGAGCATTGTCCTGCATGAAAATCATGTTTTTCTTGAAGGATGCAGACTTCTTCCTGTACCACTGCTTGAAGAAGGTGTCTTCCAGAAACTGGCAGTAGGACTGGGAGTTGAGCTTGACTCCATCCTCAACCCGAAAAGGTCCCACAAGCTCATCTTTGATGATACCAGCCCAAACCAGTACTCCACCTCCACCTTGTTGGCGTCTGAGTCGGACTGGAGCTCTCTGCCCTTTACCAATCCAGCCACGGGCCCATCCATCTGGCCCATCAAGACTCACTCTCATTTCATCAGTCCATAAAACCTTAGAAAAATCAGTCTTGAGATATTTCTTGGCCCAGTCTTGACGTTTCAGCTTGTGTGTCTTGTTCAGTGGTGGTCGTCTTTCAGCCTTTCTTACCTTGGCCATGTCTCTGAGTATTGCACACCTTGTGCTTTTGGGCACTCCAGTGATGTTGCAGCTCTGAAATATGGCCAAACTGGTGGCAAGTGGCATCTTGGCAGCTGCACGCTTGACTTTTCTCAGTTCATGGGCAGTTATTTTGCGCCTTGGTTTTTCCACACGCTTCTTGCGACCCTGTTGACTATTTTGAATGAAACGCTTGATTGTTCGATGATCACGCTTCAGAAGCTTTGCAATTTTAAGAGTGCTGCATCCCTCTGCAAGATATCTCACTATTTTTGACTTTTCTGAGCCTGTCAAGTCCTTCTTTTGACCCATTTTGCTAAAGGAAAGGAAGTTGCCTAATAATTATGCACACCTGATATAGGGTGTTGATGTCATTAGACCACACCCCTTCTCATTACAGAGATGCACATCACCTAATATGCTTAATTGATAGTATGCTTTCGAGCCTATACAGCTTGGAGTAAGACAACATGCATAAAGAGGATGATGTGGTCAAAATACTCATTTGCCTAATAATTCTGCACTCCCTGTATACAACACAGCACTCCCTTACAAGCTCTCAGCTAAGATTGAGAGCAAAAATGGAAGAGTTAGTTACCACATTTGGCCAAATGGGACAAGCCCAGGTACCTCATCAAGGTCCCTTCCAAAACTTGGGACCCTAAAACAGTCAAGCTCTCAATCCAACAAACTAGGAGCAAGTGAAGGGTGCACAGACTTATGTTATCACCCTAGACATATACAAATCATGGAAGGGGACTTCACTCTCAGACTGGACTGGGTACACATCCCATGACCATGCAACATGCTCAGCCCTGGGTGCTCACGGGCACTCACAGGAAGCTGTGCTGTCCCCAGAGTCACAGGCAGTTAACCCCAGACTGGCCTGGGTGCAAGGCCCATAGGGAAAATTACAAAACAAATTAATACAACACACAGAGAAAGTCTAGCACTCACTTACAAGCTCTCAGCTAAGATAAAAAGCAAGAATGGAAGGTTTAGTTACCGCATTTAGCCAAATGGGACAAGCCCAGGTACCTCGTAAAGGTCCCTTCCAAAATCTGGGCCCCTAAAACAGCCACACAATGCAAGCTCTCAATTTATACTTGATTTGAATTGAATCCATATTTTCTGACACCCTGGCAGTTGTCTTTGAAAGGTGAGAGTGCAAATCCATTTTGAGACGTTCTCTCTCTCTCTCTCTCTCTCTCTCTCTATATATATATATATATATATATTGTACCAAAATACCATCAGATATATATATAGAAATATGTATTTTTGAATAAATAGTACATAGTCTGCTATGTGCAGAACATTGGAATGTGAAATATTCATATTCTTGTTTGGTTAGTGCACATGAGAATATGTGATCGGATTTGTGGTGTTAGTTTTTTTCCCCTTTTTTTCTACATTCACTTCTATAGGTTAATATGCGAACGCGCACACACGATTGTAAATTCTGCTTTTTGTGCTCGTCGGGGTTAGCGCAAGAGCAAAAACAGTTTACTTTCAACTCATAATACGAGTGTGACTCGACGAGTAACAATCAGCTTACATCTAGCACAATTAATGCTCGAGCGGGAGCATTAAATAATTGGTAATCTTTTCTAGTTTGTCCAGAATGTTCTTGTAATGATAAATGGGGCTATAAACCTGGAAGGTGCTATTAAACTAATATATTATTTAAAAATGTACAGTCCACTCCTATTCTATCTTACGTAAAAGTGAAAATGATCCCAATTTACTAAAGTGCATAAATGTCCTGCATATTATTTATGTGACGCAAGCAAACACTAACTCATGGTCCGTGGTCTTATGAGACATATACATACCAGGAATACATGACCATTGTCCTCAGTGTAACCTTGTTAATTTATAACTATTTCAGACATCTTTCACAGAAATGACTGTAGATTATTTCTAGCTCTCCTCTCTCCAAATAGGCTGAACGTGGAAAGTTACTTTTTCAGTTTTCTCTGAGTGCAAAGGCTCATAGATCATTCCTTGATAGGATGAGAAAAAAAAAATCTGTTGCTAAGCAACAAAGCTCAGACGTAGAATTGATAGTGTGAAACTGCATCAGCAATAGGTGTGACGCAGGGATCAAAGATGGATGTTAAATGTTAGAATGCAGAACATTTTAATAGATTCCTACACAACACGACTGCAAAGTTTTTAATAGAAACATTTCACTCATATGGGATATAATACATTTGCTTTCACAGCATTTTGCTAACTATATACATGTATGCATTATATAGTTTTTGCAGTGCTTATTCATTACAGATTATCTTCATAAGGTTATTCATATTTTCTGAGTCTTGTCTTTGATGCAGGACAGAAACTAAATATGAATTAGTCTGAAAGTTTTTGCTTTTATTTTGTATTATATTCACTTTATGTATTTAATGTTTTTTGTAGATTGTAATGCATTTAATGGATCAATGTATGTATAGAGCTAGATGTTGCATTATGAATACGCTTGTCCATTAAATGGTTTTAGTACTTATTAAATATAATACTATCTGGGACCCATATGACAGTAATTATTTCCTGAGTATTCTATATATAATGGAAGTCTAAGATCCACATTTTTAGCTCACTTGTTCTGTATTCAAAGACAAATGATCCAAAAAAACATCCAAAACAGTAATGAGCAATTAACCTCAGAAAGTGTTCTATCATATATATAAAACTGGTTAAGTTAAGGCTTTCTAAAGTGTGTTCACTGGCTAATAGGATCACAAGCAAAAAAAGTTGTTATATTCAAAATAGAAAAACCCTATTCGTAACCTCCTGTCGAATTAGGTGAACCCATTCCCCAGAAGCCAGGGATCTGCATGCCTGACAATCATTTAAAGTTAGGCATCAATATCAATACAAGCCAAAAAGTCAGAATACTGGACAAGTTCCACCATACCACAGAATCAAGGCACAAATGTGATATACTGAGCAAGCCTAAATCAGGGCAACAGGGGAGGAACAGAAGGTAACGAGCAATAAGGCTATAGACATGCCAGGAATTTTAAGAGCAAAGCCACCAAAATATCCAAATACCACTGAATACCCTCTGAATTTATAGGGTAAGGCTGAATCAGGGTGCAGATGTAACATGGACACCTTTGCAACAACATGCACACCAGTGTATACCGTGCTCATAGTGTTATGAGGAGGTCTTAGACATGTACTAAATATATAATTTCATGTTTGAGGGGGGATTGACCAGGAGGGAGAGTGAGGATCAGATGGATAATTTTCAATGCCTTTAACGAAAAAGTGTGAAAGACATGGTCAAACTTGTAAGACTTTGGTAGGTGTATTTGCACAGCCACAGCATTCGTTTAGTTAATGCAGCAAAGACAGGTGTAATCAAGTTCCAATCTCTTATAATGTCAGGTCATTTTAGTATGAGAGGTAGACAACTGTATGTTTACAAGCATGGAGGAACAGGGGATCTGGATTTATCAGCTTGTTGTTTCTGATGATCCAGAGATCTTTGCAAACATTTTCAAAGCTTACTAAATATCGGCTAGATTAGGAGTTTTGCGGTACGGCTTTTACTGCTAAAAAATTGGCCATTACGCTGGAATTGCCAGCAATGCAAATTACGAGTCGCAGTGTTATAGCTATACCGCAAGCATTTTAGCCTGTAACGCAACGTCCATTCCGCACTCAAAAAAAAATGACGTTTGAGTGTGGGATTTTCATAGCGCCGATATTACAGGTTGTGCGTTCAGGCTAAAATGCTTGCCTTGCAGCCTATACCGACATGATTCATACCGCCATCTGAGACCAGTAGTTATGGATTTTGCGAAACTAAATTGTTTCACAAAACTCATAACTAAACTGTTACAAAGTACACTAACACCCACAAACTACGTATTAACCCCTAAACCGCCACCCTCCCGCATTGCAAACACTACCTATTAACCCCTAATCTGGAGCCCACCCACATCGCGACTATTAAATAAAGTTATTAACCCTTAATCTGCCGCCCACCCAAATTGCCAACACAATTTAAATATATTAACCCCTAAACCACCGCTCCCTGACACTAAATAAACCTATTAACCCCTAAACCTCCGGCCCCTCACATTGCTGACACTAAATAAACCTATTAACCTCTAAACCGCCAGCCCCCGCATTGTAACTACTAAGCCTATTAACCCCTAAACCGCCGGCCCCCACATTGCAAAACACTAAATTAAACTATTAACCCCTAAATACCAATTATAAAACTAAGTTACAAATTAAAAAAAACCTAACACTACGAAAAAATTGAAAACCTAAATTACAATTTTTTTAAAAAATTATCCTACGAAAAGATTTAAAACATCGTAATAAACACTAACATTACGAAAAAAAAAAAAACTCTAAGATTACAAAAAATAATAAATGATTACACCTAAACTAATAGCCCTATAAAAATAAAAAAGATCCCCTAAAATAAAAACAAGCCCTAATCTACAATAAACTACCAATAGCCCTTAAAGGGCCAATTGTAGGGCATTGCTCTAAGTTAAACAGCTCTTTTACCTGGAAAAAATACAAAGTCCCCCAAACATTAAAACCCACCACCCAACCAACCCGCCAAAATAAAAAACTTAACTAATAAAAAACCTAAGCTACCCATTGCCCCTAAAGGGGCATTTGTATTGCCATTGCCCTTAAAAGGGCATTTAGCTCTTTTACACTTTGCCCAAAACCCTAATCTGAAAAAAAAAACACCCCAAAAAAAAACCTTACACTAACCCTAGAATTTCTACTCACGATTCCTGAAGTCCGGACATCCATCTCCATCCAGGCGGCGAGATTTGAACAGCCAATAGGATTTCAGTAGCTCTCATCCTATTGGCTAATTTGAATTTGAATAATCAAATCCGCCATTAGGAATGCAATGTACGCCATTTTGAAACCGCTACCTTGCATTCAACTCCAGTGTACAGTGGTGACCGTATGAAGAGGACGCACCGCGCAGGATGTCATCGCTGGTCCAGGATAGCTCCGCACCACTGGGGTGAAGATAGAAGACGTCCCCGTGATGGATGAAGATGTCGCCGCCTGGATGGAGATGTCCGTACTTCAGGAACCGTGAGTAAATAGTCTAGGTTTAGTGTTAGGTATTTTTTTTAATTTATTTTTTTCAGATTAGGGCTTTGGGCAAAGTGTAAAAGAGCTGAATGCCCTTTTAAGGGCAGTGCCCATACAAATGCCCCTTTAGGGGCAATGGGTAGCTTAGTGGTGGGTTTTACTGTTTGGGGGACTTTGTATTTTTTCCAGGTAAAAGAGCTGTTTAACTTAGGACAATGCCCTACAAAAGACCCTTTTAAGGACTATTGGTAGCTTATCGTAGGTTAGGAGGTGTTTTTATTTTGGGGGGGCTTTTTTATTTTTGTAGGGCTATTAGATTAGGTGTAATTGTTTTTTATTTTTGATAATTTTGTTAATTATTTTTTGTAATCTTAGAGTTTTTTATTTTTCGTAATTTAGTGTTTATTTTTTGTAATTTTGTAATTTAAATTTTGTTTGTACTGTTAGCTTTATTTAAATTTGTAATTTAGATTTTTTAATTGGTTGTTTTTTTAATTTTATTAGAATAGTTATGTTAGGTTAATTTATAGTTTAAACATAGTTTTTTTTTATTTCACAGGTAAGTTTTTATTTATTTTAAGATAGTTATATTGTAACTTTTCATTTAAAGTTAGGGGGGTGTTAGGTTTAGGGGTTAATAGTTTAATGTAGTGTTTTGCGATGTGGGGGTGGCAATTTAGGGATTAATAGGTTTTTTTAGGTGTCGGCAATGTCGGGGTGCGGCGGAATAGGGGTTAATAATTATATTTAGTGTCAGGGAGCGGTGGAATAGGGGTTAATCACTTTTATTAGTGTTGGAGAGTCGTGGAATAGGGGTTAATAACTGTTATTAGTGTCGGTGAATGACGGAATAGGGGTTAATAACTTTTATTAGTGTCAGCAATGTCGGGGAGCAGCAGATTAGGGGTTAATAACTTTTAGTAATGTCGGGGAGCAGCGGATTAGGGGTTAATAACTTTTATTAGTGTCAGCGATGTCGGGGAGCAGCAGATTAGGGGTTATAATTTATTAATGTCGGGGAGTGGCGGATTAGGGGTTAATAACTTTTATTAGAGTCGGGGCGGCGGATTAGTGGTTAATAACTTTTATTAGAGTCTGGGCGGCGGATTAGTGGTTTATAACTTTTATTAGTGTCGGGGGCGGTGGATTAGGAGTGTTTAGACTAGGGGTTTATGTTAGGTTTAAATGTAACTTTCTTTTCCCCATAGACATCAATTGGGTTGCGTTACAGCGATTTGCCATTCCGCACTTCAGGTGTTAGTTTTTTTTCTAACACTCTCTCCCCATTGATGTCTATGGAGAAAAGTGTGCACAAGCACGTAAACTCAGCCCTTGGCTTTTGTGCGATATGGAGCTTAACGCACAGCACAAGAAGGCTTTTCAGTAACTTGTAATGGCAGCGCTATGGAGAGGGCCATTACCTGTTTAGCACAAAACTAGGTGTGTGTGTGTGTGGGGGGGGGGGGGGGGGGGTTAGGGTTAGGGTTAACCCAAACAATTATCTTTATGCATAAACTATCTATTATTGGTGGCAGGGTGCTTGGTGCCAATATAAATGATAAAAAAATCAAACCAAAAGAAAAGAAGCACTATTAGAGCACACTCTTAATATCACATATCTATATACAAGCCGGAGGGAAATTAAAACTTACCTTTTTCTATAGTGATTAAAATTATTTTTAAGCTCAATAAAAAGAACTAAAAATCTCAATAGGGATATAAAACCCCTTCTAGTACTATACAGTTAAATGCTGCACATTGTATAATCTTATAAACTAACCATCTGAGTGCAGTTATGGAGCAATTAGCAACAGTTATCCCATTGCTGACACATCACCTACATAAAAGATGACTCTATATATATAAATATGAAAAATAAAAAAAGAAAGGAAAAGGGAACTAGATGGAAACAGTTCCTAACTAGAGCTCTAATAGGAAAGAGAGAGGGGGAAAGTATCCAAGAAGCAGCTAGAGACTGGTTTGTGCCTTATACCATATGTGGAAAAAGTATGAACAAAGAGAGTGTCTCCATCGCTAAAAGGCTATATGGATAGGGAAACGTAGTGCATTCTATCACATTAATACTAATGCCAGACAAATATAACAAATAGAATGCAAAAAAGGGGGGACTCAAGATGGGAGAATCCAAATAATATAATTAAATAAATTGGATACACAACCTTACAGAAAGAGGTGAAAATACACAGTCTGAACTATTGTATCCTAAAAATAAAATCATACAACCTATAGATACAATTAATAGATACAATTAAGCGTCCCAGCAAGAAGTCACAGCAAGGTCAATTTAAGTAAACCAGTGTGGCTGAAGATGCAAACATAGGTGAAATTCCTACTTACGGAGAAATCATCAATCCTATGAGGTAAAGAAACGGCCCACATTCAGGAGATAGAAGGAAATCACACTCGGTATCCCGAAGTATCTTCTCATGAGAGAACAAGATGCGAAAGGGGTCCAGGATACAGCTGCAGTCTTTTGTGAAAGGGGTCATCGCATCCTGTTCTCTCAGGGGAAGACGCTTCGGGATACCGAGTGTGATTTCCTTCCATCTCCTGACTTCTTGCTGGGACTCTATAGGTTGTATGATTTTATTTTTAGGATACAATAGTTCGGGCTGTGTTTTTACACCTCTTTCTGTAAAGTTGTGGATCCAATTTATTTAATTATATAATTTGGATTCTCCCATCTGCAGTCCCCCCTTTTTTGTCTTGTATTTTATTTGTTTTATTTGTCTTGCATTAGTATTATTGTGATAGAATGCACTACGTTTCCCTATCCATATAGCCTTTTAGATATATATATATATGTGTGTGTGTGTGTGCGTGCGTGCGTGCGTGTGTGCGTGCGTGCGTGCATTGGAGCCCTTTGCAGTCAAATACCTAAAAACATGAAAAATCTTTTTTTATTCAATTTTAATATTTAGTAATGGTTTTAACTATGTACTGTAAATATTTCACATTCCAATGTTCTTCACATAGGGGAATATGTTCTAAGTATTTATAATTAGATATTCCTAATTTTATCTGTATTTAGCTATACTTTATATATAATTATATCTATCTATATACACATTTTATTTTTACCAAAAAATCATCAGCTGTATATAGAAATAATTATTTAAGAATAAATAGAAAATATTCTTCTATGTGAAGAACATTGGAATGTGAATTATTAATATTTCATGTTGGGTTTTGCGCTCTAGAATAAACGTGGTTGGGTTAAAGGGACATAATGCGTATATGCTAAATTACTTGAAAGTGATGCAGCATAACTGTAAAAATCTGACAGGAAAATATCACCTCAACATCTCTATGTAAAAAAGGAAGATATTTCACCTCAAAATTTCTTCAGCTCACCAGAGTAAGTGCTGTGTAAACAGTTATACTTCAGCTGCTGTCCATCTGCAGGTAAAAAATAGGGAAGAAATGAAATACAGCCAATCAGTATCAGCAGTGCTGAGGTCATGAACTTTGATCTTATGAGATTTCATAGTAAACTTCCTTAAACTGAATAGGGTAAATAACATGAGTGTGCATGAGGCACGCTCCCTTGCCGGTCCCGGGACAGGCATACTGATTTGATGCTTAAAGTCCATTACAATGGGGTGTTAATACTTAGGACATTTTGAGGTAAAATATCTTCCTTTTTTACATAGAGGTGTTCAGGTGATATTTTCTAGTCAGATTTTTACAACTATGCTGCATCACTTTCAAGAGTTTCAACATTTGGGTATCATGTCACTTTAATTATTTTTTGCACTTGCATGTTCCATTGAAGTCTATGGGAGAGTAGGTTCTCACAGTATTTGAAGTTCAACTTTATGCCAGCATCGGTTTTTGCTATCTTTTTTCTTTTTTTCTTTCAAGCTGTAATACAAACACAACCCAACTCCAGTTAATACTGGAGTGCAAAATAGCGCTCCACTTGTAATCTTTCCCTAAATAAGCTAGTAGGACCACAATCCACAGAATAAACACTAACCATACTCTCACTACTTTGCCAGCAATTTGTGGAGTATGTGCATCCAAACTCTGCAAAACTCATCAGGTACCAGCCATATATAACATCAAATTAGAAGTACTAAAGGAGTTTAAGAAAAACACCTGGTTGGTATCTGAGGAGTTTTTGCAGAGTTCTTATACACGGACTTGCACGCTCCTGAGCTCCTATGAGCCTACCTAAGTTTACTCTTTAAAAGCAATGACTAGAGAACAAAGCTAATTTTTAAAAGTTTTTTTTTTTAATAGCAATTTTTGTCTTAATTATGCAAGTTTACAGTGATAGTAAAATTGAGATGTTTTAATGGGGCTGATTTACTAAAGTGCGGATGGACATGATACAATGTAGCGTATCATGTCCGCCACACATCGATAAATGCCGACAGCATACGCTGTAGGCAATTATCATTGCACAAGCAGTTCTAGTGAAATGCTTGTGCAATGCCGCACCTGCAGATTTGCGGCCAATCGACTGCTAGCAGGTTGTGTCAATCAGTCTGATCGTATAGGATCGGGCGGATTGAAGACCGCAGCCTCAGAAGCAGCGGACCAGTTATGGAGCAGTGGTCTTTAGAACGCTACTTCATAACTACTGTTTCTGGCGAACCTGAAGGCTCGTATGGAAACAGGGACATCAAGCTCCATTTGGAGCTTGATAATTCGGCCCCATAGTCTGGTCCGGAATTCAAGCGATATTTTACAGGGACTTTAAGTGATCACTTCTAACAAAGATGCGCTGTAACTTACTTTTTAATCTAGCAGTGCAATTCTAATACTCTGCGATATGGCCGTCCCCTTCAATACTCATATTTGTTTTGTGAGTTAACAGTTTGAACAGTTCTCCAATCGGCGCTCTAGCTACAAAAAAAGTGAGATATGGCTAGAGCGCAAATTGGAGAACACAAGAGTTTTGAAGTGGGCGGCAAGAGCATGGGGTATTAGAATGGCACAGCTAGATTAAAAAGTAAGTTACAGCGCATCTTTATTAGAAGTGATCCATTAAAGTCCCTGTAAAATATAGCTTAGATTCTGAACCTGATTTTAAAACATGTAAAGTTTACTATCCCTTTCATTTTGACCTGAGTGTCCATTTAAACCTTTGTAATTTAAGTTGCATCTCCATTTAAACCTTTATAATTTGAGTTACATCTCCATTTAAACCTTTATAATTTGAGTTACATATTTTTTTAATTAGACTGATGTGGTTCTGTGTGTGTGGAATGTAAAAACACCAAGATAAAGCTTGAAAAGTGATGGGAAATATGTGACTCACAAGAGAATTTATTTTGTTTAGACTTCTCAAATTGAGCCATGCATAGCAAGTTATAAGATAATGATTTCTAAACTGGAAAAACACATTTGAGGGAGCTCGTCAGAAAATGTATTTAAAGGGACACTAAACCCACATTTCTTTCATGTTATTGGCAAGAGTCCATGAGCTAGTGACGTATGGGATATACAATCCTACCAGGAGGGGCAAAGTTTCCCAAACCTCAAAATGCCTATAAATACACCCCTCACCACACCCACAATTCAGTTTTACAAACTTTGCCTCCTATGGAGGTGGTGAAGTAAGTTTGTGCTAAGATTTCTACGTTGACATGCGCTTCTCAGCATTTTGAAGCCCGATTCCTCTCAGAGTACAGCGAATGTCAGAGGGACGTGGAGAGTATCACCTATTGAATGCAATGATTTTCCTAACGGGGGTCTTTTTCATAGGTTCTCTGTTATCCGTCGTAGAGATTCATCTCCTACCTCCCTTTTCAGAACGACGATATACTCTCATATACCATTACCTCTACTGATAACTGTTTCAGTACTGATTTGGCTATCTGCTATATGTGGATGGGTGTCTTTGGGTAAGTATGTTTTTATTACTTAAGACACCTCAGCTATGGTTTGGCACTTTATGCATTTATATAAAGTTCTTAATATATGTATTGTACTTATATTTGCCATGAGTGAGGTTCATGTATTTCCTTTTGCAGATTGTCAGTTTCATATTTGGGGAAGTTAATATTAAGAAATATTT
Source organism: Bombina bombina (assembly GCF_027579735.1). Lineage (NCBI taxonomy): Eukaryota > Metazoa > Chordata > Amphibia > Anura > Bombinatoridae > Bombina > Bombina bombina. Next base: position 372,368,785 of record NC_069501.1, read on the forward strand.
GCGGGCTGACTTAGGCTCGCGGGTGCGCCAAATGCTACACTTTATTGCGTCATTCTTGGTGCGAGAATTTTTTGGCGCGAAAGGCACGTCCGTTGACGCAAGTTCGTCATTTCCGGCGTCGTAATTGACGCAGAGGTTTTCACACAGGGTTGCGTCGTTAGTGATGCGAGTGTGTCATTTCCGGACATGGTTTTCGCCAAAAAAAATTTAAGTTACGTTGTGCATCATACTTGGCGCCAAACTTTTTTCATTATTTATTTGCCCCATTGCTGTTTGCCTCTTGCCTTTTTCTATGTCAGAGGGCTATGCTATTTGCATTTTTTCCCATTCCTGAAACTGTCATATAAGGAAATTGATAATTTTGCTTTATATGTTGTTTTTTCTTTTACATTCTGCAAGATGTCTCAATCTGATCCTGCCTCAGAAGTATCTGTTGGAATATATGCGTTCTTTGTTAAAAAATATTGAGGAAGCTAGTCCTCTTGATATTAAAACCAGTAAACGTTTAAATTCTGTTTTTAAACCTCCTGTGGTTACTCCAGAGGTTTTTCCTATTCCTGATGCTATTTCTGATATGATTTCTAAGGAATGGAATAAGCCGGGTACTCCTTTTAATCCTTCTGCAAGGTTTAAAAAATTGTATCCTTTACCAGCAATTTCAATAGAGTTTTGGGAAAAGATCCCCAAAGTTGATGGGGCTATTTCTACTCTTGCTAAACGAACAACTATTCCTATGGAAGATAGTACTTCCTTTAAAGATCCTTTAGATAGGAAGCTTGAATCTTATCTAAGGAAAGCCTATTTATATTCAGGTCATCTTCTTAGGCCTGCAATTTCTTTGGCTGATGTTGCAGCTGCTTCAACTTTTTGTTTGGAGAATTTAGCGCAACAAGAATTGGATTCTGACTTATATAGCATTGTTCATTTACTACAACATGCTAATCATTTTATTTGTGATGCAATTTTTGATATTATCAAAATTGATGTTAAATCCATGTATTTAGCTATTTTAGCTAGAAGAGCTTTGTGGTTTAAATCTTGGAATGCTGATATGACATCTAAGTCTAGATTACTATCTCTTTCCAAGCTAATAATTTATTTGGTTCTCAGTTGGATTCTATTATTTCAACTGTTACTGGAGGGAAGGGAGTTTTTTTGCCTCAGGATAAAAAACCTAAGGGTAAATCTAAGGCTTCTAATCGTTTTCGTTCCTTTCTTCAAAATAAGGAGCAAAAACCTAATCCTTCCCCCAAGGAAACTGTTTCCAATTGGAAGCCTTCCTCAAGTTGGAATAAATGCAAGCCTTTTAAGAAACCAAAGTAAGCTCCTAAGTCCGCATGAAAGTGCGGCCCTCATTCCAGCTCAGCTGGTAGGGGGCAGATTAAGGTTTTTCAAGGATGTTTGGGCAAATTCTGTCCAAAATCAATGGATTCAGAGCATTGTCTCTCAGGGATACCGAATAGGATTCAGAGTAAGACCTCCTGTGAGAAGATTTTTTCTCTCACGCATCCCAGTAAATCCAGTAAAAGCTCAGGCTTTCCTGAAGTGCGTTTTAGACCTGGATGTTTCAGGGGTAATCATGCCGGTTCCTTTTCAGGAACAAGGTCTGGGGTTTTATTCAAATCTATTCATTGTATAGAAAGAAAATTCATTCAGACCAGTTCTGGATCTGAAAATTTTGAATCGTTATGTAAGAGTACCAACTTTCAAGATGGTGACTATAAGGACTATTCTGCCTTTTGTTCAGTAAGGACATTATATGTCTACAATAGACTTGCAGGATGCTTACCTTCATATTCCGATTCATTCAGAACATTATCAGTTCCTGAGATTTTCTTTTCTAGACAAGCATTACCAATTTGTTGCTCTTCCATTTGGCCTAGCAACAGCTCCAAGAATCTTTTCAAAGGTTCTGGGTGCCCTACTCTCTGTAATCGGAGAACAGGGTATTGCGGTGTTTCCTTATTTGGACGATATCTTGGTACTAGCTCTGTCTTTACGTTCTGCAGAATCTCACACAAATCAACTAGTGTTGTTTCTTCGATAACATGGTTGGAGGATCAATTTACCAAAAAGTTTCTTGATTCCTCAGACAAGGGTCACCTTTTTAGGTTTCCAGATAGATTAAGTGTCCATGACTCTGTCTCTAACAGACAAGAGATGTTTGAAATTGGTTGCAGCATGTCGGCACCTTCAGTCTCAGTCATTCCCTTCAGTGGCTATGTGCATGGAAGTTTTAGGCCTCATGACTGCAGCATCGGACGCGATTCCTTTTGCTCGTTTTCACATGAGACCTCTCCAGGTTTATATGCTGAATCAATGGTGCCGGGATTATACAAAGATATCACAATTAATATCCTTAAATCCCAATGTTCGACGCTCTCTGACGTGGTGGTTAAATGACCAGCGTTTAGTTTAAGGGGCCTCTTTTGTTCGGCCAACCTGGACTGTGATCACAACAGATGCGAGTCTTTAAGGTTGGGGAGCTGTCTGGGGATCTCTGACAGCACAAGGGGTTTGGAAATCTCAAGAGGCGAGATTACCAATCAATATTTTAGAACTCCATGCAATTCTCCGAGCGCTTCAGTTTTGGCCTTTGTTGAAGAGAGAACCGTTCATTTGTTTTCAGACAGACAATATTACAACGGTGGCATATGTGAATCATCAGGGTGGGACTCACAGTCTCCAATCTATGAAAGAAGTATCTCAGATACTTGTTTGGGCGGAAACCAGCTCCTGTCTAATTTCTGCGGTTCATATCCCAGGTGTAGACAATTGGGAGGCAGATTATCTCAGCCGTCAGACTTTACATCCAGGGGAGTGGTCTCTCCATCCGGATGTGTTTTCTCAAATTGTTCAGATGTGGGGTCTACCAGAAATCGATCTGATAGCTTCTCATGTAAACAAGAAACTTCCCAGATACCTGTCCAGGTCCAGGGATTCTCAGGCGGAAGCAGTGGATGCGCTGTCACTTCCTTGGTGTTATCAACCTGCTTATATCTTTCTAGTTCTTCTTCCAAGAGTGATCTCCAAAATCATCATGGAACAATCATTTGTGTTGCTGGTGGCTCCAGCATTGCCTCACAGGTTTTGGGAAGCAGATCTTGTTCGGATGTCCAGTTGCCAACCTTGGCCACTTCCGTTAAGGCCTGACCTACTGTCTCAAGGTCCGTTTTTCCATCAGGATCTCAAATCATTAAATTTGAAGGTATGGGAATTGAAAGCTTAGTACAAAGTCATAGAGTAATTAATACTATGTTACAAGCTCGTAAATCTGTCTCTAGGAAGATTTATTATCGAGTTTGGAAGACTTACATTTCATGGTGTTCTTCTCATAAATTCTCTTGGCATTCTTTTAGAATTCCTAGAATTTTACAGTTTCTTCAGGATGGTTTGGATAAAGGTTTGTCTGCAAGTATTTTGAAGAGACAAATCTCTGCTCTTTCTGTTTTATTTCACAGAAAGATTGCTACTCTTCCTGATATTCACTGTTTTGTTCAGGCTTTAGTTCGTATTAAGCCTGTCATTAAATCAATTTCTCCTCCTTGGAGTCTTAATTTAGTTTTGAGGGCGTTACAGGCTCCTCCATTTGAGCCTATGCACTCTTTGGGCATTAAACTACTCTCTTGGAAAGTGTTGTTCCTTTTGGCCATCTCTTCTGCTTGAAGAGTTTCTGAGCTTTCTTCTCTTTCTTGTGAATCTCCTTTTCTGATTTTTCATCAGGATAAGGCGGTTTTGCAGACTTAATTTAAGTTCTTACCTAAGGTTGTGAATTCTAACAACATTAGTAGAGAAATTGTTGTCCCTTCCTTGTGTCCTAATCCTAAGAATTCTTTGGAAAAAAAATCCTTACATTCTTTGGATGTGGTGAGAGCTTTGAAATATTATGTTGAAGCTACTTAAGATTTCAGGAAGACTTCTAGTCTATTTGTTATATTCTCTGGTTCTAGGAAAGGTCAGAAGGCTTCTGCTATTTCCTTGGCTTCTTGGTTAAAGCTTTTGATTCATCAAGCTTATTTAGAGTCAGGTCAGGCCCCGCCTCAGAGAATTACAGCTCATTCTACTAGATCAGTCTCCACTTCGTGGGCTTTTAAGAATGAAGCTTCAGTTGATCAGATTTGCAAAGCGGCAACTTGGTCCTCTTTGCATACATTTACTAAATTCTACCGTTTTGATGTATTTGCTTCTTCAGAAGCAGTTTTTGGTAGAAAAGTTCTTCAGGCAGCTTTTTCAGTTTGATTCTTCTGCTGGTGTTTTAAGTTTTTCTTTTCTTCATGAGAATAACTTATATTTTGGGTTGTGGATTAATTTTTCAGCATATGGCTGTTTTTATTTTGATCCCTCCCTCTCTAGTGACTCTTGTGTGGAGTTCCACATCTTGTGTATTGCTATCCCATACGTCACTAGCTCATGGACTCTTGCCAATTATATGAAAGAAAACATAATTTATGTAAGAACTTACCTCATAAATTCATTTCTTTCATATTGGCAAGAGTCCATGAGGCCCACCCTTTTTATGGTGGTTATGATTTTTTTGTATAAAGCACAATTATTTCCAAATTCCTTTGTTGATGCTTTTTACTCCTTTCTTTATCACCCCACTACTTGGCTATTTGTTAAATGGAATTATGGGTGTGGTGAGGGGTGTATTTATAGGCATTTTGAGGTTTGGGAAACTTTGCCCCTCCTGGTAGGATTGTTTATCCCATACGTCACTAGCTCATGGACTCTTGCCAATATAAAAGATATGAATTTATCAGGTAAGTTCTTACATAAATTATTTTTTCTTATGACAGTGAAATATACACATTAACACTAGTAAACTTAGGTAACTTATTTAAGTCTAAAATATCCCTGGTGAATCTAGCTTTAACTTGACATTGACATGGGTTTATGCTTTACAGTTATTTGCAATTTCTAAAAAGTTATAGATTTACAGTAGATTCTAAAGGCAAAGTGGGAGCATAGGTATAGGAAGACAGGGGTGTAATAATATTACCCTGTAACATGTTGTATATAACTTTATTTTTGCCTTAAACATACTTTGAAGAATTGCTAATAAAGTGAGTCTATTAGGGTTCTTAGTATTGCTGCCAAGCTATTTTCCATTGGGATGGCCAAGGTAATTAAGCTAGGACAGAAGGGAGAGTATATAATATCATTAGCCCACTCCAGTGCAGTCCAGCTGGGCAGATCTCCCGTACAAGATATCCCTCAGGCAGCACAGTTCCTGGACAAAGAAGAGGATTTTACTGATAGCAAGGTTATGTTAGGAGCCGGTTCTGCAGTGTCTAGCTCGAGACAGAGCAGCTTGGGAGATGGAAAGACAGTACCTGTGTCCCGGCTCACATTCAGCGCCTCTGTGCGCAAGGAGATGGATGACAGCTGTGGACAAACTGGCAAATTTGCGACAAAGTCACGCCTAGGAATGGGTCCTCCGTTCCAGGTAATGTGAGTGTTAGCAGCCAGTTATTCGTCTTTGGTCTGGTGGAGACGTTTGCTGCGGTCCCATTAGTTGCTGGTATCATAGCTTTTGACACCACTGTAAGAGCAGAGCAACCCTTGGTTGTAGAGCCGCCGTGAATCTCCCTCAGCGCTATATTATCCCTGGTAATAGAAATTGTATCAATGAGTGGACAGGACTGTCCAGTAGCGGGTAATATGCACTGGGGATAAGAAGCTCCGTCTTTCTCCTCTTCCAAGCAAACAGGCTCCGATTGGAGGCATTTTTCAGAGGAGCAAGCACTGATAGGGTTAGGCGCCATTTGTAACTTCTCGAATTTAACTCGGTAGCCTTCGAGCAAACGGCTCAATTCAGTCAAGATATATGTAGCAGTTTCCATTTTCAATCTCTATGACTAGCTTTTTGCAGGTATCTGAGCTTGTTATTGATCAGTGCACATATGGGGCTGCACAGCAGTGAAGTCCGATAGGAAAATCACTGGGGGGCTTTATGTTGAGCCCTAAACCTCAAAAAAAAGCTCCGGATTTTGAAAGCAGGCAGCAATAATGAAAAGAAAGGTATCCGTTGAGAGGAAATTTTCTGTAGTTCAAAATGCTATCAGATTGAAGTCCAGATGTAGATCCTAAATTGAGATATTAGCTTGATGTAGCAGGATGACTGGAGCAGCACAAAATTTTGCGTCCAAGCATGGCCGCCGCCCGGAAGTCCCCCAGGCTGCTCCTCTTTTGTCCTTCATGTCAACTAATAGCAAATACGCAAGAAAAAAAGAAGACACCTCCCAGTGTAGAACATCTATAGACTCAAGTCACCAAATACTCCAAAGAAGAGGTACTCACAATAGCACTCCAATGTACTGTAACAGGCAAGTTATTGCAGTGACTCAGCTCACTACTCCCACGTGTCAGCTCACAGTGTCAGAAGCGATCCAGATCAATGTCTCTAAAACGCCCACTTGTGGCTACACAAGACTCCAGCTAGTGTGTATAGCTAATAACTTTAATAAAATCACTTTTAAACCAATTAAATGCTTAATAGCTTACACACATCCTCATATTAGATACTACAGCCCATATTTAGCTTAATAATTATGTATTAGTGGGAAGTAAGTGCACCGGGTATGAAAAAGCTTGACAAACCAAGGTGCCATGGCTCCTAAATTTGTTGTTCTGGCTTGTCTTTGGATTATTCTTCCTTTTTTCTATATAAATTCACACCTTTTTTCTGACCTCTAAATAATGTTCTATCTGGCAGGCTATTATGTTGCATATAAATTTGTCAACCCCGGTTACATTTCTTTATGTATTTATTTATTCATTTCATATTTACTGATCAATAAAATAATTTCAGGAAAATAAAGTGTGTTGCCATTACCATTACCATTTTATTTTTTGATGCCCAGATTACTTAAAGCTTTATACCTTTTTAATGAGCAGTGAATTTGCAATTTGCTTTCTATCTGTTCCAGTATATTACAAGATTTGGTATGGTACATAAGAGAGTAAGTAGATATATAATTATTTTTTCTAATACAGGGTTAACTGGGAAAATTATAAATGGAATTTTGGATGCCGGCTTTGAGATTTCAGCAATGCAAATGGTAAGTTTATTAAATAAGAAGAGACAGATGTCATTACCTAAAATATTGTAATTAGAGATTGTATTTTCGTAAACTTGTTATAAAAATGTTCAGTGTTTACTTTATGTTAGTAAAGTTTACAGTGTTAATTATCAAGAATATCCTATCTGAGATAATTGTATTCTTTAGCTTTCCTTTTACAAATAAAATACATATTTCAATGATCTCCACAGAAGATTTTCCCAGCCGTGTGGCATTATATAGTGACAAAAAGAGTTCCAAGCACAAACCACTTGTGATAAAAAGTTCAGGTTTATTCCATAAAACTAAAAACATGTATAGTGTACAGCCATACAACCGCAATGACTGACAGAACATACAAAGGAAAGCTGAGCTCCTATACAGCAGACATGTTTTGTGCTTCCCTGAGCACTTGTTTATTGCCCATAGGAGCTGCAGCTTCCTCCTTAAATAGGCTACAGCTTTCCATCTTAAAGGTATACAGATACATTTTGTTGTTACCGGTCTATGTTGATACAACATCTTGTATATGGTACAATAAACAGATATAACTAAATGGAGTATACAATAATAATTCATTTCAACTTTAAATTCATATAGAAATAATTCACCCCTATACACACAAATCATTGTCTTTTCTAGAATTTAACCCATGAGGTACAGAGGTATTCAGGGTAAAAATCCAAAATACCTCTCTGATATTGAGTTTATTCTCTCTGTTCCCTCCTCTTTTTCCACACAGGGATATGGTCAATACTCTGTACAGATAGCAGTTTTGAATCAGAATTATGAAATTATCTAAAGTGTTTCACAATTGGTGTGTCTGATTCTGGGTCCTCTATTGATTGCACATGTTCAAGAAAACGATCTTTCAGGGGCCTCTTCGTTTTACCTACATATTGCTTAGAGCACCCCCTACAGGTCAATAGGTATATGACATGTGTTGTTGCACAATTTATATAAAAATTATAAAGTAGCTGGGTGGGGGCAGTGTAATACTTTGCAATATTATAACATTTTCTGTTATTTATAAAGCACACATTATTTGCATAATTTAACATAAATTCATTTTATGATTTGTGCAACAAACATTGAAAAAATAATATTGGCCAATTTTATCTTAATATTAACTTAAATAGCTGGGTGGTCAGTAAAATCAGCTGGGTGGTGTGCCCGTCAAGGCAAGATTACGATTGGCACGCTTTTGTTTGCATGCAAGCGATATCATATTTTCATGCTCGTTTGCATGCAAGTTAAATACCACTCGTATTACAAGTTAAAAGTAAATGCAAATGCGTGAGCGCAATCACGATTTATGGTCGTTGGGTTAGTACAACTTCAGAGCTCTGGTTAACTGTTACACAAGATAGATTCAAAGGTTGCACAAAACACATAAAAAATACATATAACAGCACAATTACACTCATATTAACATTGTCTGATAAAAATTATTTATAAAAAAATTGCATTAAAAAGTCGTAAGGGATCAAAGTTAGAAGGTGTAATTTGTTAGAAATAAAAATGTGCTGCAAAGTGCTTTCCCATAGAAATACATTAACTTTTTACTTTCAACTCGTAATAAAAAAACAAATATCTAGCAGTCCGCAAAATACCACTCCACTTGTAATCTAGCCCTTACTAGCTCCTGGGGAAAACACAATTTCTTTTATAAGGTGGTAACCACAAGGCATTACTTCTGGGATTCAACTCCTGGCCACTAGGAGAAGGCAAAGAATCCCAAAGCTCTAAGAGCGTTTAATCCCTCTCTGGTATTCAAGTCTTAAGAATTGAGGTGCTGCAGATTTTTTGTGAGAGGGGTCCTCAGACTGATTTGAGGCCCATTTTCCTCCTTATAGAGCTGCTACTTGGCACAGAGGGTAGATTGGAGTATTAGGTAGTGACATAATCATTCCCAGGCCCTGATATTTAAAACATTTTCAGGCTGACGAGAAATTGCCTGTTTGGGTTCGCCAGCCTTGCAGTCCGTCGGTCTATCGATATATTCTAAAAAAAAGTAGGCTGAACCTAGTTATGCTAATGAGTATAATTTTTTCTCCCATAGGATATAATGAGGATTGCAATTTCAGCAAAAGTCTGCTAACATCACTACTGAGCTGCGATGTAGGTGGCGGCTGTCTTTAAAGCGTGTTTATACAAAATAGACTGTGCGTTCTCCAAAATAAAAAATGCTTTCTATGTAGTAACACTTCAAATTATGCATATGTATATTCAGTTTCACTGTACATTCACTAGATTTGTCACACTGGGATATATCACCACTGAAAAGCAGGCAATACTGATATGGCTAAAAATGGATAGTTAAGATGGAGGACAGTGCTTTGAATATTAGAGACCCACAACAATGTTTCTCCATTAAAATACAGGTTACTCCTATGGAACACCCTTGAAACTCCCACGGAACGCCCATATATTTGTCAAGTCTTTGATCGACTTTGTTAATAAAGAAAAAAACAAAAACTATTAAAACCCATTAAACTATAGGAGCTGTGGGATTGTATAGTATAATGTTAGAATATGTATGTAAACTGTAAGCGTGATTGTACTAATCTAACATTGTGTCCTTAGGCTTGTATTTTTACTTAATTTAAGATTGTTTTTGTGAATTCTCAATATTCATATATACATTAAAAAGAGAATGCACAATTGCGATCACAATATTCATATTTCTCTTGTTAAGTGTATCCAGTCCACGGATCATCCATTACTTGTGGGATATTCTCCTTCCCAACAGGAAGTTGCAAGAGGATCACCCACAGCAGAGCTGCTATATAGCTCCTCCCCTCACTGCCATATCCAGTCATTCTCTTGCAACTCTCAACAAAGATGGACGTAGTAAGAGGAGAGTGGTGTATTATAGTTAGTTTTTTAACTTCAATCAAAAGTTTGTTATTTTTAAATGGTACCGGAGTGTACTGTTTCATCTCAGGCAGCATTAGAAGAAGAATCTGCCTGTGATTTCTATGATCTTAGCAGAAGTAACTAAGATCCACTGCCGTTCTCACATATTCTGAGGAGTGAGGTAACTTCAGAGGGGGAATGGCGTGCAGGTTTTCCTGCAATAAGGTATGTGCAGTTAACATATTTCTAGGGATGGAATTTGCTAGAAAAATGCTGCTGATACCGGATTAATGTAAGTTAAGCCTTAAATGCAGTGATAGCGACTGGTATCAGGCTTATTAACAGAGATACATACTCTTATAAAAGTGTAATATAAAACGTTTGCTGGCATGTTAATCGTTTTTATATATGTTTGGTGACAAAACTTATTGGGGCCTAGTTTTTTTCCACATGGCTGGCTTGATTTTTGCCTAGAAACAGTTTCCTGAGGCTTTCCACTGTTGTAATATGAGTGGGAAGGGCCTATTTTAGTGCTTTTCTGTGTAGCTAAAAATACTGACAGAGACATTCAGCTTCCTTCTGCATGATACAGGACATCTCTGAAGGGCTCAAAAGGCTTCAAAGTCGTGTTTGAGGAGGGTAACAACCACAGTAGACTGTGGCAGTTGTTGTGACTGTGTTTAAAAAAGTTTTTGTCATTTATTATTCCGTTTTTGGTATTAAGGGGTTAATCATCCATTTGCAAGTGGGTGCAATGCTCTGCTGACTTGTTACATACACTGTAAAAATTTCGTTAGTGTAACTGCCTTTTTTCACTGTTATTTCAAATTTGTCAAAATTTGTTTCTCTTAAAGGCACAGTAATGTTTTTTTTATATTGCTTGTTAACTTGTTTTAAAGTGTTTTCCAAACTTGCTAGTCTCATTGCTAGTCCGTACAAACATGTCTGAAACAGAGGATACTTGTTCATTATGTTTAAAAGCCATGGTGGAGCCCCATAGGAGAATGTGTACTAAATGTATTGATTTCACCTTAAACAGCAAAGACCAGTCTTTATCTATAAAAGAATTGTCACCAGAGGGGTCACCAGAGGGGTCTGTCGAGGGGGAAGTTATGCCGACTAACTCTCCCCACGTGTCGGACCCTTCGCCTCCCGCTCAAGGGACGCACGCTAATATGGCGCCAAGTACATCAGGGACGCCCATAGCGATTACTTTGCAGGACATGGCTGCAATCATGAATAACACCCTGTCAGAGGTATTATCCAGATTGCCTGAATTGAGAGGCAAGCGCGATAGCTCTGGGGTTAGACGAGATACAGAGCGCGTAGATGCTGTAAGAGCCATGTCTGATACTGCGTCACAATATGCAGAACCTGAGGACGGAGAGCTTCAGTCTGTGGGTGACGTCTCTGAATCGGGGAGACCTGATTCAGAGATTTCTAATTTTAAATTTAAGCTTGAGAACCTCCGTGTAGGCTTCCGGTTGGGGAGGAGTTGTGCAGTGTACATGCACACCGGTGTGGTGAGAGGACGCCGAGACAGCAGCTCCCCGCTCTCCGCCACTTACCCTGGAAATCTGACCAGGTCTAGAGTGTGGCGCTCGGCAGGGAACTGACCTGCGTGAGAGGTGGAAGCCCAAAGAAGCCATAGTCTGGCCGCGACTGCATAGCAGTCCTCATTTTACTGTGACTTTCCTTTTTTTTTTCCCAACTTGACAGGAAGAGGAAGAGGCTGCCGTAGACGGTGCTGCTGGACCCTGAGGCCCCCCCCTGGCCGGGCAAATGGGCTGACGGAGGAGAGCTAAACCAATTGCCTTGAAGTGTCTACAATGTGGAGCGGGTAGTCCGGAGGGAGTTTCTGTCATTTTGTGATTGGCGGCGGAACCGGCTTTACTTCAGGACGCTCCCTGGTGAGTAGCAGAGTAGAGCCATGTACGCTAGCTAATGTGGATACCCGTAACAAGATAAGGCAGCCCGGCTGGAGTGGTTTACGTTCAAGCCTCGGTAGCTGGCTAAGGAGATCCTGAACTGTCGTGCCCGTTGGAATTGGCAGCAGTGTTCCAGGTTTTGTCCACAGGAGGAACAGAGTTTGGCCGTTGGAGAGGGGGGGCACAGCTTGCCGTATATTTGCTGGAGAGGGCTGCAGATGGTGGCTACATTTGCGTGTCTACAGCTGGATATAGTGTCCAAGTGGTAAGGCTGAGACTAACATGGTCCTTTAAGGCTGCCGGGCTAAAACCCTAAAGTCTGAAATTGAGTACTGGTGAGCAGGTTTTTTCTCCTCTACTTGCTATTGGTTTGAATGTTTGTTTGCTAAAGCTGACTGCCTGATTCAAGAAGTCTTTTTACAAGTGCTATCTGGCAAAATCATATGCAGGTGGCAGGGGATAAAGGGAGAAAATATTATAATCCAGCCCCTCACTATATGAAGGATATCAGTTCCTATAAGAAAAGAATGAGTAAACTGTATATCTGTCCCTGATACGGACTCTGAAGGCGTAACCCACACATACAACTGCTTCAGCTATATGGTTAAATGACCTGGGAATTGTGTGGGAAAAAGTTTTGCCAAAGTGCCAAGATTTAAAAGACTGGGGATAGCAGAAGTCAAGTGCTCTTCCTTACCTATATAAAAGTCTAGTGGTTAATTGGAAATATTGTGCTGGACAGTTCAAGTTGGCGGGTCCCCAGCAACTTTCTTGCCGGCTGAGGATATCAATGGACTGGCTCCTTTTTCTTTTTCTTTTTTTTTTCTCCTAGTCATGCTATATATGTTTTTGTTTTTTTTTCTATCAATCCTGTGTGCTTTTTTTTCTTATATGTGTGTAAATGTTATTAAGCTGCTGCAAAATTTTATTAGAGGTATTAGTTCAATACCTGGGTATAGAAGGTTTATTTTTCGGTTACCACAGGAACTATCTCTTATGACTATTAAAAGAGTGATCTATAGCTAGCCCAGTCATTTTGATATAAGCCGGTAATACTTTTGAGGGTGTATTCTGAAAGCTGAATTATAGCCCATGTCAATTAATATAATCGGCGTAAGGCATCAGATATAGATAGGACCCTTTCAAATTTTAGATTAAGGGCGTCAAGAATTAAATCCTGATTGTAGCACTGTACAGATTTTTCCCTGAAGGAGGCAGTATATTTGATAGCTAGGTGGACTCCTTTGGGCATAAAATATCTCGTTGAATTGTCCTCCTTGTTGATAGAGATAAGAGTTGACTTTGTAGAGAGCTTATACGTTAAAGGCAATGATGGTTTATAATTAAAACTAATCAGTGAGTTTGCAAATATTTAAACTTTCCCTTTCGGGGTCTTGATCCTTCTATATTGTTCTTTCACATTGTGTATGCACGCTGCATACTCCTAAAAAACCTAGGGTCCATCTTGCACAGGAAGGGCACGGGCCCCCCTTCAGAGAACCTCCGTGTATTGCTTGGGGAGGTATTAGCTGCTCTGAATGACTGTGACACAATTGCAGTGCCAGAGAAATTGTGTAGGCTGGATAAATACTATGCAGTGCCGGTGAGTACTGATGTTTTTCCAATACCTAAAAGGCTTACAGAAATTATTAGTAAGGAGTGGGATAGGCCCGGTGTGCCCTTTTCCCCACCTCCTATATTTAGAAAAATGTTTCCAATAGATGCCACTACACGGGACTTATGGCAGACAGTCCCTAAGGTAGAGGGAGCAGTTTCTACTTTAGCAAAGCGTACCACTATCCCGGTTGTGCTTTTTCAGATCCAATGGATAAAAAATTAGAGGGTTACCTTAAGAAAATGTTTATTCAACAAGGTTTTATTTTACAGCCCCTTGCATGCATTGCGCCTGTCACTGCTGCGTCGGCATTCTGGTTTGAGGCCCTGGAAGAGGCCATCCATACAGCTCCATTGACTGAAATTGTTGACAAGCTTAGAACTCTTAAGCTAGCTAACTCATTTGTTTCTGATGCCATTGTTCATTTGACTAAACTAACGGCTAAGAATTCCGGATTCGCCATCCAGGCGCGTAGGGCGTTACTCAACATTCCTTTCAAGGGGCAGACCTTATTCGGGCCTGGTTTGAAAGAAATTATTGCTGACATTACTGGAGGTAAGGGTCATACCCTTCCTCAGGACAGGGCCAAATCAAAGGCCAAACAGTCTAATTTTCGTGCCTTTCGAAATTTCAAGGCAGGTGCAGCATCAACTTCCTCTGCTTCAAAACAAGAGGGAACTTTTGCTCAATCCAAGCAGGCCTGGAAACCTAACCAGTCCTGGAACAAGGGCAAGCAGGCCAGAAAGCCTGCTGCTGCCTCTAAGACAGCATGAAGGAGCGGCCCCCTATCCGACAACGGATCTAGTAGGGGGCAGACTCTCTCTCTTCGCCCAGGCGTGGGCAAGAGATGTTCAGGATCCCTGGGCGTTGGAGATCATATCTCAGGGATATCTTCTGGACTTCAAAGCTTCTCCTCCACAAGGGAGATTTCACCTTTCAAGATTATCTGCAAACCAGATAAAGAAAGAGGCATTCCTCAGCTGTGTACAAGATCTCCTTGTAATGGGAGTGATCCATCCAGTTCCGCGGACGGAACAAGGACAGGGGTTTTATTCAAATCTGTTTGTGGTTCCCAAAAAAGAGGGAACCTTCAGACCAATTTTGGATTTAAAGATCCTAAACAAATTCCTCAGAGTTCCGTCATTCAAGATGGAAACTATTCGAACCATTTTACCCACGATCCAAGAGGGTCAGTACATGACCACAGTGGACTTAAAGGATGCCTACCTTCACATTCCGATTCACAAGAATCATCATCAGTTCCTGAGGTTTGCCTTTCTAGACAGGCATTACCAATTTGTAGCTCTTCCATTCGGGTACAGCCCCAAGAATTTTTACAAAGGTTCTGGGCTCACTTCTGGCCGTCCTAAGACCGCGAGGCATAGCGGTGGCTCCTTACCTGGATGACATCCTGATACAGGCGTCAAGCTTTCTAATTGCCAAATCTCATACAGAGATAGTTTTGGCATTCCTGAGGTCGCATGAGTGGAAAGTGAACGAAGAAAAGAGTTCTCTATCTCCTCTCACAAGGGTTTTCTTCCTAGGGACTCTAATAGATTCTGTAGAAATGAAAATTTACCTGACGGAGTCCAGGTTATCAAAACTTCTAAATGCTTGCCGTGTTCTTCACTCCATTCTCCGCCCCACGGTGGCTCAGTGCATGGAAGTAATCAGCTTAATGGTAGCGGCGATGGACATAGTGCCATTCGCGCGCCTGCATCTCAGACCGCTGCAATTATGCATGCTCAGTCAGTGGAATGGGGATTACACAGATTTGTCCCCTCTACTAAATCTGGATCAGGAAACCAGAGATTCTCTTCTCTGGTGGTTATCTCGGGCCCATCTGTCCAAGGGTATGACCTTTCGCAGACCAGATTGGACAATTGTAACAACAGATGCCAGCCTTCTAGGTTGGGGTGCAGTCTGGAATTCCCTGAAGGCTCAGGGTTCATGGACTCAGGAGGAGAAACTCCTCCCAATAATTATTCTGGAGTTAAGAGCAATATTCAATGCTCTTCTGGCTTGGCCTCAGCTAGCAGCACTGAGGTTCATCAGATTTCAGTCGGACAACATCACGACTGTGGCTTACATCAACCATCAAGGGGGAACCAGGAGTTGCCTAGCGATGTCAGAAGTCTCCAAGATAATTTGCTGGGCAGAGACTCACTCTTGCCACCTGTCAGCGATCCATATCCCAGGTGTAGAGATCTGGGAGGCGGATTTTCTAAGTCGTCAGACTTTTCATCCGGGGGAATGGGAACTCCATCCGGAGTTGTTTGCTCAATTGGTTCTCCGTTGGGGCAAACCAGAATTGGATCTCATGGCGTCTCGCCAGAACACCAAGCTTCCTTGTTACGGATCCAGGTCCAGGGACCCAGAAGCGGCACTGATAGATGCTCTAGCAGCGCCTTGGTTCTTCAACCTGGCTTATGTGTTTCCACCGTTTCCTCTGCTCCCTTGTCTGATTGCCAAAATCAATCAGGAAAGAGCATCGGTGATATTGATAGCGCCTGCGTGGCCACGCAGGACCTGGTATGCAGACCTAGTGGACATGTCATCCTTTCCACCATGGACTCTGCCTCTGAGACAAGACCTTCTAATACAAGGTCCTTTCAATCATCCGAATCTACTTTCTCTGAGACTGACTGCATGGAGATTGAACGCTTGATCCTATCAAAGCGTGGCTTCTCCGAGTCAGTAATTGATACCTTAATACAGGCACGTAAGCCTGTCACCAGGAAAATTTACCATAAGATATGGCGTAAATATCTTAATTGGTGTGAATCCAAGAATTACTCATGGAGTAGGGTTAGGATTCCTAGGATATTGTCCTTCCTCCAAGAGGGTTTGGACAAAGGATTATCAGCTAGTTCTTTAAAGGGACAGATTTCTGCTCTGTCCTTTTACACAAGCGTCTGGCAGAAGTTCCAGACGTTCAGGCATTTTGTCAGGCTTTAGTTAGAATTAAGCCTGTGTTTAAACCTGTTGCTCCTCCATGGAGCTTAAACTTGGTTCTTAAAGTTCTTCAAGGGGTTCCGTTTGAACCCCTTCATTCTATTGATATCAAACTTCTTTCATGGAAAGTTCTTTTTCTGATGGCTATTTCCTCGGCTCGAAGAGTCTCTGAGTTATCTGCCTTACATTGTGATTCTCCTTATCTGATCTTTCATTCAGATAAAGTTGTTCTGCGTACAAAACCTGGGTTTTTACCTAAGGTGGTTTCTAACAAGAATATGAATCAAGAGATTGTTGTTCCATCATTATGTCCTAATCCTTCTTCAAAGAAGGAACGTCTTTTGCATAATCTAGACGTGGTCCGTGCCTTGAAGTTTTACTTACAGGCTACTAAAGATTTTTGCCAAACATCTAACCTGTTTGTTGTTTACTCTGGACAGAGGAGAGGTCAGAAGGCCTCGGCAACCTCTCTTTCTTTTTGGCTTCGGAGTATAATCCGTTTAGCCTATGAGACTGCTGGACAGCAGCCTCCTGAAAGGATTACAGCGCATTCTACTAGAGCTGTGGCTTCCACCTGGGCCTTTAAAAATGAGGCCTCTGTTGAACAGATTTGCAAGGCTGCAACTTGGTCTTCGCTTCATACTTTTTCCAAATTCTACAAATTTGATACTTTTGCTTCTTCGGAGGCTGTTTTTGGGAGAAAGGTTCTACAGGCAGTGGTTCCTTCCGTTTAAGTTCCTGCCTTGTCCCTCCTATCATCCGTGTACTTTAGCTTTGGTATTGGTATCCCACAAGTAATGGATGATCCGTGGACTGGATACACTTAACAAGAGAAAACATAATTTATGCTTACCTGATAAATGTATTTCTCTTGTAGTGTATCCAGTCCACGGCCCGCCCTGTCCTTTTCAGGCAGGTCTAAATTTTAATTAAACTACAGTCACCACTGCACCCTATGGTTTCTCCTTTCTCGGCTTGTTTCGGTCGAATGACTGGATATGGCAGTGAGGGGAGGAGCTATATAGCAGCTCTGCTGTGGGTGATCCTCTTGCAACTTCCTGTTGGGAAGGAGAATATCCCACAAGTAATGGATGATCCGTGGACTGGATACACTACAAGAGAAATACATTTATCAGGTAAGCATAAATTATGTTTTCACAGTATTGTGATTGGGATGTTGCATTTTTCATATTTCACAATATTCTGGTCACAATGTTGCGTTGTTCATATTTCACAATATTGCGATTGCACGATTGTCTTTTACTTATTATATTGCAATCGCACTGTAGCAAACGTGTTCTATATTAATATATATCTATATCTATAGATGTATATTAACAACATGTTTGCTACAGAAATAGACCAAGCCAGGTCTTCTCTTTTAATCCGTCCTCTAAATTCAAAAGAATTTCCTTTACTGGCTGTAGCGCTTTAAGAAACTTTTCCAGGCTATTTCTGTGTAGCCAAATAGAACCGTATGGACATGAAATTGGTAATCTTTCATCGAAAAGGCCTTTTCAACAAGCATTGCTTCTGTAGCATTACTTCTGCTCTTTGGTGTGACAGTTTGTCTTAGCAATTCTTAGAATTTTTGAAACTTCTTAAATAAACTAATGTACTTATTTGTGGTTCCATTTTTTAAATAATTCGATTTTATGCTAAGTGTATGACTTTAGCAGTTCTGACTAATAGGGCTTTATGATTAAAGTCATTGTCAGCAAACATGGTGTCCAAAGATAGACTTTTAGCTCTTCTTTTCAAGGAAGAATTAGTTTGGGCCTGATCTTGACATTATCATTTCCACTGTGTCTGGAGGAAGATAAACTTTTCTTTTTCAGGACAAGAATTCTAAGGGAAAATTAGAACATATAGTCTTTTTCGTTCCTTTTGTCAAACTAGGAACCAAAAATGTTCCTCCTCCTTACGATGACCTGAATCTTCCAGATCTTCCTAAAAGTGTAATTCCTCCTCCTTACAATGACCTGAATATTTCAGGTCCTCCTGGAAGTTTAATTCCAGTTGGAACAAGGCCAAGCATTCTATGAGCCTTCTTCCTCTTCAAAATCAGCATGAAGATATGACCCCAATTCAAATTCTTTTCTGGTGTCCAAGATCACTGAGTTGTAAACATTGTTTTCCAGGATTACAGTATTGTTTAAAATATAGGCCTATTCGAGGAAGGTGTCTTCTGTCTCATGTTTCAAAAGACTTTCCGAATTTTATGGCTGTATTAGCTGTAGTTCAAGTTTTGGAACAAGATTTTATTCCATCCTTTTCCATTATTCCCATGAAAGAGGGAATTCATAGATCTATTCTGAACTTAATGACTAAACAAATTTCTCAGTGTTCCTATTTTCAAAATAGTAGCAATCTGGAAATTCAACCCCATATTTAACAGGGCCAGTGTATGTCCATGTTTAATTTGAAGGATGCCTATGTTCCTATTCCTAGACCATCTCCAGTTTCTAAAATTTGCTTATCAGGACAAACTTTTTCACTTTGTGGCTTTTCAGCGCCCAGAATTTTTGCAATGGTTCTAGGAATTCTCTTGTCTGTAATAAGAACTCTTGTTTTAATGACTCTGTACCTGGACAACATATTGGTTCAGGCTCCATTTTTTACTGCAGCTGTATTTCATACCAATAGTCTACTGTTGTTTCTTTGCAGACATGGTTAAATAATTAATTTTAAACAGTTCTCTTTCTCTTTTCTAGGAGTCATAGACTGAGTGACTATGCAGCTTTCTCTAATGAATCAGGGATCAAAGTTAGTCAGTTTGTTCACAACTACACTAAATTTCCAACCCATCTGTAGCTCAAAGTATGGAATTGTTAGGTCTGATGATTGCAGCATTAGATGTTCTTCCTTTTGCATCGTTCCAAATGAGACCTCTTCATCTTTCCAGGCTTTGACAATGGTGCGAAAATTGCACTCAACTACCACATAGAATCCTATGGGATTCTTCAGTTAGGTAACCTCTGTCCCTGTGGATAGTTTTCCGAACTATATTTTTCTAGGGGTGTCCTTTATTCGCCACACTTGGAAAATTGCAGGTGCCATTGTATTGGATTGGGGTTCAGTCTGGGTGTCCAGGAGAGCACTGGGAATTTGGTTTCCTCAGGAGGCAAGGCTACCAAGGCTACTCAGTGCAATCATTAGGATCCTTCAGAGCTGTCCTCGCCTGAAAGGCGAAACGTATCTGCGTTTTCATCCAGACAGTGTTAGTAGCTTATATCCATCATCAAGGGGGAACTCACAGTCCCTTAGCAATGAAGGAAGTCTCCAGGTATTTTGATTGGACACAAAAAAAATGATATATTTTTTCATACAGGTGGTGAGAGTCCAGGATTTATTACTTCTGGATATTACTCTTCCCTGCCACTAGGAGGAGGCAAAGATTCCCAAACCCCAAGAGCTCTATAAAACCCTTCACACCTTACTGGAAAATAGTATTGTCTTTGTCTTCGCTGGAAGAAGATGAAGAATGAAGATGTGCATGTTATTCTTCAGTGAGAGGGGTTCTCAGACTCAGTTGAGGCCCATTTCCCCTCAGAGTGCAGTGTTTGTTGGAGGGATGTATTTGTAGTATTGCTAGTTACATATTTTTCACCTCATGGAAATCAGTCACAAGCCTTCCACAGTTGTCATAGGGACCTCTCCTTTGCCTCCTCCTCTTGGGCATTTAGTAGACTCCTATTCCATATCCTCTGGTGTTATGTTTCAACACTGGTTTGGCTTTCTACTGGCTTCCTCCAGTAATTGTGTGCCTATTAGTAAGTACCCCTGGGTTCTAAATATAGTTTCTCAGGGTTATCGAATACGTTTTTTTTTTTTTTTTTTATTGAGGTTGTGAAAAAGTACAAAGTATACGAATATTAACACAACTAAAATGACAGGTTTCAGGTTAGCTCTAGAGATTAAAAAAACATAGTCAACATAATGAGATACAAACGTTAGGGATCTGGAACCTCAGTTTTATATTATCTAAATGGTTTCCTCCCATGATGTAGGAGGTCGCTCTTGGACCTAACAAGACATACATTCTAGGGAAGGAAAACTAGCCTTTGAGGTGGTCACTTTTGGACCTGGATAATTAATAAAGGTAAGTAACGGATAATATAACATAGTTAATAAGTAGATAATTAGTATGTAAATACGCAGCACAATTTAATATAGCAACATTTAGCTATCTTTTATGGGGTTAACTAACAGAGGTACTACTCTTACAAGGCCTTACTGGTGCACCAGATGATCTTTTGGGACTATTTATATTCAAAAATCTATAGAGAGGGGGTCTGGCGACTGATATAGTCATGCTTATAGCAGTTAGTAAAATATGGATATATATAGGTAGCAGGAAGTCATGGAACACTATAGCTAAATGTATCATAAAGTTTAGTGGAAGGTGCTGTCAATTAGTAATTATAAGAGGAGATTTCTCCAGCTGTGCAATAAGAAAAATAAAAGATTAGAGTGCCCTTAAACTGGTAAATAGAGCTAGACGTATGGAAGGGAGGTGTATGAGACAGTAAATGACTTTTAGATCTGCATCAATGTATGGCCTACATATACAGACTTATCACAGCTAGCAAGCATGGGCTACATTATGACATCATATAGTAATGGTAAGCTGGAGGGATGTGAGTAAGATCTATTATATGGCTCAATTGGATCTCTGACTATTTTAATATTGAGACAGACCTTGCTGGTTGCTAAATAAGGTGAAATCTAAACTATATGTAAACAAACTAATGGGATTGGAGAAAGAAACAACGCAATTTAAACACACCTATCCCCCTACATGGTCTCTCCTTGAGAGTCTCAATCAGACCTAGTGGTCGTCATTGATACCATATCTAGAGGGGAAGCTGAGAATGGTATATTGCTAGTTTACGGGCTCATAGTTGATATAAATTGAAGGCCCGAACCAGACCGAATTAGTAGTGTATATTTTATGTACTTTGGACTTCAAAGATCTCATTAACAAACAAGCATGGTATACATGTGAAATACCTGATAGAAGCCCATGAGGGTTTAATGAATCTGGTAAGTTATAGCCTACATGAGTAGATGTGTCGTAGCTATTAGGTGTGGGCTGTAGAGCGTTAGAGTACAAGAAGTATAGACTAAGCCTTTGATTAATGTAATAAGCCAGGACCCACTGGCTGCTAGATAAGATAAGGTCGGAGCTGTCTATATATGGTCTAGACTTATAGGAAAGAAGAAATAAGGAATATGAGGGCATACAGCCTCCCAGGTGATCTCTCTGTTATTAATGCAGTCAGACCATGCGGTCATCACTAACACCTTGTTAGGTGGGTAGGCTGAACATTATATATTACCCTGTCATAGGCGTCTTAACAAATATAGATTTAAGACTTACTCCAGACCACATCAGTAGTGCATATTCTATATACGGAAGGCAACAAAAATTATGATTGCTTTCTCTGATCCATGCGGGAAAACAGATCACCCATAATAAACAAAGATGATAGGCATGTGAGATACATAGGGTGACTTAATAGTCAGTAGAATAATAGTATTGTTGTCCATGGCTTTACATGACAATTTAGTTAAGAGGCTAAGATCCTTAATGTTTTTATAAATAAAAACAGAGAAGCGCTCAACCTGGGAACGAACAATAGCATAATAGCTTGTTCTATGGCTAGTTACCACCCTAGAAGCAGCCTCTTTTTGCTCAATATGTGCCTTTCACAGAGAAGAACTTTCCTGTAGCATATCAGTCTGATCCTGACTTAACAGTGCAGTCCAGCCCCGAAATACCAGGCAATCCCTCTGTGAACGAGAGAAACAGCAAAACCCCAGACGTACGTTTCAGCCTATTGTGGGCCTCGTCAGTGAGGTGCAGCCATATCCCTCTAGGCACACTGAGCACTGAGCAACGGCTCCACGTCTGGATTCCCGCATCACACTTAGGGAGACTTCCCCAAGTGTCATAATTTGCATAAATAAAAACAGAGAAGCGCTCAACCTGGGAACGAACAATAGCATAATAGCTTGTTCTATGGCTAGTTACCACCCTAGAAGCAGCCTCTCTTTGCTCAATATGTGCCTTTCACAGAGAAGAACTTTCCTGTAGCATATCAGTCTGGGGAAACCAGACGTGGACTCCTTGCCCAGTGTGCTTAGAGGAATGTGGCTGCACCTCACTGACGAGGCCCATAGGAGGCTGAAACGATCGTCTGGGGTTGTCATGTTCCTTGTTCAGAGGAGAATTGCCTGGTATTTCGGGGCTGGACTGACTTTACTTGGCAGGATCAGACTGATATACTTCAGGAAAGTTTTCTTCTGTGAAAAGCACACTGGTCTAAAAGAGGCTGCTTCCGGGTGGTAAATCGCTATAGAACAAGCCACTGAGCTGTTGTTCGTTCCTGGTAGAGCGCTTCTCTCTTTGTATGCAAATTATTATGACCCTGGGGAAGTCTCCCTATGGGTGATGGGGGAAACCAGACGTGGACTCCTTGCCCAGTGTGCTTAGAGGAATGTGGCTGTACCTCACTGACGAGGCCCATAGGAGGCTGAAACGATCGTCTGGGGTTGTCATGTTCCTTGTTCAGAGGAGAATTGCCTGGTATTTCGGGGCTGGACTGACTTTACTTGGCAGGATCAGACTGATATACTTCAGGAAAGTTTTCTTCTGTGAAAAGCACACTGGTCTAAAAGAGGCTGCTTCCGGGTGGTAAATCGCCATAGAACAAGCCACTGAGCTTTTGTTCGTTCCTGGTAGAGCGCTTCTCTCTTTGTATGCAAATTATTATGACCCTGGGGAAGTCTCCCTATGGGTGATGGGGGAAACCAGACGTGGACTCCTTGCCCAGTGTGCTTAGAGGAATGTGGCTGTACCTCACTGACGAGGCCCATAGGAGGCTGAAACGATCGTCTGGGGTTGTCATGTTCCTTGTTCAGAGGAGAATTGCCTGGTATTTCGGGGCTGGACTGACTTTACTTGGCAGGATCAGACTGATATACTTCAGGAAAGTTTTCTTCTGTGAAAAGCACACTGGTCTAAAAGAGGCTGCTTCCGGGTGGTAAATCGCCATAGAACAAGCCACTGAGCTTTTGTTCGTTCCTGGTAGAGCGCTTCTCTCTTTGTATGCAAATTATTATGACCCTGGGGAAGTCTCCCTATGGGTGATGGGGGAAACCAGACGTGGACTCCTTGCCCAGTGTGCTTAGAGGAATGTGGCTGCACCTCACTGACGAGGCCCATAGGAGGCTGAAACGATCGTCTGGGGTTGTCATGTTCCTTGTTCAGAGGAGAATTGCCTGGTATTTCGGGGCTGGACTGACTTTACTTGGCAGGATCAGACTGATATACTTCAGGAAAGTTTTCTTCTGTGAAAAGCACACTGGTCTAAAAGAGGCTGCTTCCGGGTGGTAAATCGCCATAGAACAAGCCACTGAGCTGTTGTTCGTTCCTGGTAGAGCGCTTCTCTCTTTGTATGCAAATTATTATGACCCTGGGGAAGTCTCCCTATGGGTGATGGGGGAAACCAGACGTGGACTCCTTGCCCAGTGTGCTTAGAGGAATGTGGCTGCACCTCACTGACGAGGACCATAGGAGGCTGAAACGATCATCTGGGGTTGTCATGTTCCTTGTTCAGAGGAGAATTGCCTGGTATTTCAGGGCTGGACTGACTTTACTTGGCAGGATCAGACTGATATACTTCAGGAAAGTTTTCTTCTGTGAAAAGCACACTGGTCTAAAAGAGGCTGCTTCCGGGTGGTAAATCGCCATAGAACAAGCCACTGAGCTGTTGTTCGTTCCTGGTAGAGCGCTTCTCTCTTTGTATGCAAATCCTTAATGTTTTTACTTTTGTCTCCCAAACTGCTCTCAACGTAGAGTGTAAACCTGTTAAATTAGGGCAGGGGGGGAAGGTTCTCAGCCCACTCCAATGCGATAGTTCAGTACCTGGATAATAGGGAGAGTTTTTTCTAGAAGCAAGGTGGCATTGGGAGCCGGATCGGCAAACTCAAACTTGAGGCAAGGCAGTGGGGTCAGTTGAAAAAGATTGTCTGAGTCCTGGAGTATACTCCTTATTGTCATGTAATCACAAATAGATGGCAGTAGTCGGGAGACCCTGTAATTTGCTGCTAATCAATTGGGTGACTGGACCATGGGTAGTGAGGAAGTGCAGCCGTACCTCTGCGTTTGGTGTATCCAAGAGAATAGCTGCGGTCTCAGGGGTTGCTGACAGTGTATTCTCCAAGCTTGCTGCGGGAGATGATCTTTCCATGTTAGCAGAACCACCGCAAGTTTCTGTCATCAGAGGGAAATTTTCTCCCATGCTTGTGCAGATTCTGTGTGCTCCATCTGCTGGTTTGTTGATTTGGAGCTGAAATGTGACAGTCTCAGGCGCAGATTCTACCCTTGTTGTGATAGCCGGGCTGTTGGGGTTAAGCTGCTTCAGTGTGTCCACTGTCTCCAAATGTAGAGTAACCCGGCCGCCAGTTTCCGGAGAGGGCGCTCTTTTCCCTGCTGTAGGATATTCACCCCTCGCCGTATCTATGTCTGTCTGATCGGGGTCCAAGTGTTCGATCTCTTGTAAGCCAGTTGGTCTTACCATATCCTGCTTGTGGAAAGCTGGGTAAAAGATCGCTGCCACTCTTTCATCCAGTCTCTGGACATGCTCCTGCAGTATCGCTCGCAGTTGCGTAAGAAAGAAGGCCTCCTCCATTTTCAGTTAGCATGTAGGGGATAGCGTAAACTTTAGCCGTAGTATGCTGCAAATATGTAGTCCTCTCAGCAATAGGACCAGTGCTAGTTTCAGAGGTAGGACTGCGCGCTCAGGCACAGCTTGTTGTGGGGACGGTGTTGAGGCTTCTGTTATAGGGGAAGGCCTCAGAATGAATAGCCCGGTACTGAGGGCAATTAAGCCACGTCAAGATTCAAAACCCTAACTTTCAAATCAGGCCGTCCACAGACCAGTTTCTCCAACAGTTTGAATAATATATTTCCAGTTTTAGCTTCACAATATTAGTGATTTTTGGGGATAACTTAAGGAGCTGAAGCTCAGTGCGACCAGCAATATGTCCCCCCCCCCCCCATGCAAAGTTTTATTCTGTCCAATGTTCTGAAAAATCCAGTGAAGGCTCAGTCCTTTTATCAGTCAGTTTCAGATTTAAAATCCATGGGAGTGATTGGTTCTGTTACTTTCTTGGAACAGGGGATGTGGTTTTATTCAAATCTCTTCATTGTTCCAAAGTAGAATGGAACTTTCAGACCAGTTCTGAATCTAAAAGTTCTGAACAAATTTCTCAAAGTTCCTACTTACAAAATGGAGACTATTCTTACGTTCACGTTCCAATTCACAGGGAGCATTATCAGTTTCTAAGGTTTGCCTTTCTAGACGAGCATTTTCATTTTGTTGCTCTACCATTTGGTTTGTCTATAGCTCCCAGACTATTCTCAAATGTTCTGGGTACCCTTTTGTTTGTTATCAGAACTCTGGGTATTACCTTATGATGTACCTGGATGATATCTTGGTTGAAGCTCCATCTTTAAATTAAGCAGAATCTTACACCAAAAGACTGTTATTGTTTCTTTCACACCATGGTTGGAAGATCAATTTTCCAAAGAGTTCTCGGTTCCTCAAACAAGAGTTGTTTTTTTCCATGAGACTTTCTTTGATGAAAGATGAAAAAAGGTTGAAGCTGGTTTTGGGTTGTCTAAACCTTCAACTTGTTTTCCCCTCAGTTGCTCTTTGCATGGAGGTGTTAAATCTCATGATTGCTGCATCAGATGCTATTCCATTTGCTCGCTTGCACATGAGGCTTCTTCAGCTTTGTATAATTCAGCAATGGTGCAGGAATCATACTCAGCTGTCTCAAAAGATTTATATAAATCACAGTACAAGTCAGTATCTGTCTTGGTGGCTATATCATCGGCTTATTATGCAGGGGGGCTCCTTTTGTTCTTCCTATTTGGACTGTGATCACTACAGATTCAAGTTTTTCAGGTTGGGGGAGGGCCATGTGGGGTCTCAGAGGGTACAAGGGTCTACATCAATCATCAGAGGGGAACTCACACTTCCCTAGCCATGAAGGAAGTGTTTAAAATTATTTATTGGGCAGAAGCCAATTTTTGTCTGATTTCTGCAGTTTATATTCCAGGAGTGACTTTTTCAATCAGATAGTGGATTTATGGTGTCTCCCAGAGATAGATCTGATGGCCTCTCGGTTGATCCACAAACTTCCCAGATACTGTGCAAGGTCCAGGGATCCGCAGACGGAGGTTGTGGATACTCTGGTGCCTCCATAGTCGTTTTAACTAGCCTGGTCGTTTTTCCTGTATTTTGGAACTGGTCACATCATATATGGAGTTGGTAATTTGCTAATCAACTACAGAGGTCCGAGATTATTGGATTATAACTGCTGAGGCTAGTTTAGCCTACTCGGACAGACCTATGACCTGACAGCTTGATTCCTGTTTGAAAAGGGGGGATTTATTTACTTTGGTGATGTATGAAATTAAGTCACCTTAAATGTTAATATCATTAAGATTTACACATTACATTTATTTAAAATGTCTTTGTCTATTTAATCAGGCAAATTAATTAATTGTTTTATAGCTTTGTGTTTTTCTTTTGATAATTCCTACCACCTGGTCTTATTAGTCGACAATAACACCGGGGGAATTAGGAATTGTGATAAATTATTATCTGACGGTTTGTCATGATTATTAATTTACCTGATTCTCTGCAATTTACCTTAAAGGATTTATAATCAAATATTTAGTTCTTATTATAAAGGCAATTTTTTGTGTTATTTTGAAAATGTGATTTAAATATCTTTATAGTTTAGTTTCTGTGTTAATTCTGTTTTCCTTATGTAACTGCTTTAATTAATTATTATAGGATTATAGGTTATTTCACTGTATATATTTTGATTACTTCTGATTATTTTCCAATCAAAATCTTTTAATAATGCTAATTTTTGTTTATTCATCTGGTGTCGGTATAATTAATAGACTGATAGCAACCAAAAGGATTCAGATTTTGTTTATTATCTTTAACAAGTTATAAGAAAGTGTGTCATTAAAAATTACACGCATTACTCCTATCACATAATATACTTCTATACATAAAGGTATAGAGCTCTGGGGTAAGGGGCCTCTGAAGCGGCCGGAGGTAAAGATTTCCAGAGGATGCTAGATGCGGCGGCCTGAGAGAGATGGGTCGGCCAGAGACCAGCTCTTTCAAGATCAGATTCACATAACAAAAACAAGGGAAACAAGAGCTCTGGGAGATCTTGGTTGCTCTGAGGAGCCCAAAACCACTGAGATACAAGCGGGGGTCGGTGGTAGGGGGGTAGGAGCTTAATCCCTGCAGACCGGCATCCATGACAGTAAGTTATAGCACAACTTTGATACAACTGATGAATGAAACTCCATCTAAAATATCACTAACATTCTGGATCTGATTTTACAAAGGGGAGAACTTACCATCACTTTAAAGTGTCAGTAACCTTAAAAATAATGTTATATAATTCTGCACATAGTGCAGAATTATATAACATTATATTAGCCAAACTTTGTAAAACGTAATATTCCCTTTGATTTTTTTTAAAAAACGGCTGTTTTACAGACCCGCTCTCTGTGCTCTTCTGAGCGGGTCTGTTTTATTCACACAGCGCATCGGGCCAGCTGTATATTCAGAGCCCGGCCCGACCGCCCCATAACACTAAGTGCAGCTCGCTCCTGCTCTGTCTGACAGCATAACTTATTTTATTTCACATCCCAGGAATGAAATCTGGGATGATTTCCTTAGCAGATAATCCAATCCACAGGAATGTTTTTTCACTCAAGTAGTTTTCTACTAGACTTTAAAACAATGAAGTTTCCCAGAGATGCACATGATGATTATATACACTCATTTTTTCTTTGCATAAATGTTTTGTAGATGATCTATTTATATAGCCCATAAAGTTTTTTGTATAGTTTTTCGTATAGTTTTGCTTATTTTTAAATAACATTTCTCTGATTTTCAGACTCCTAACCAAGCCCCAAAGTTTTATGAGAATACCGTCTCCAGCTTGCTCCTGTTTGTGTAAAGGGTCTTTTCATATGCAAAAGAAGGGGGAGGGGGGAGTGTCTTATTTCCCACTTGCAGTGGGCTTTCCAGCTACCTTTTCAACAGAGCTAAACTGAGAGCTTCTAAGTAAGTTTTTAAACAGTTTTATACTGGATTTTTATATCAGTATCTGTGCATCTTATTCTTTATAGTAGTATCTTGTACATGCAGTTATATGAAAATGAGTGTATACTGTCCCTTTAACACGTCCGCCACCCCTGAGGCGGCAGACAGCAATTCGCCCGATCGCATACGATCGGGTTAATTTACACCCTCTGCTAGCGACCGATTGGCAGCAAATCTGCAGGGGGCGGCATTGCACAAGCATTTCTAGTGAAATGCTTGTGCAATGATAAATCGCTGTCGGCCTTTATTGATGTAGCGGATCATGTCCGTCCACACATTGATAATTCGGCCCCATAGTATGAATTAAATAAAACATTGCTTATTAATCTGACTGCTCCAGTCAGGCCCGGCAGAACTTGGTTTACAAATCTGATTCTGATCTCAAGCTTTTTCCAATCTTCAAAATCTTGAGTCTCATTAGAGATTAAATACCTATTTTTCATAACAAAGAGGTTTTGTTTTGATGCTGTATTGAACAACTTATTTCAGACCATAAAGCCTGCTACAAGTAATCATTGTAAAATGATTTGAAAATTTTTTTGTTTCCTGCTTTGAAAACCTTGGTTTTAGCTGGCATTCTTTTAGAATTCAAAGATTTCATCTTTTTGCAATTTGGTTCAGATAATGACTGCCTTTCTCTTTCATATTACAGGAAAATTGATGTATCCAGTTTCTAAACCAATTTCTCCACTTTGGAACATTAATTTTTGTTTACAAGCTTTGCAGGTGTCTGTTTTAGAACTTGTTTTGGACATTTAGCTTTTGTCTTGGTTTTTGTTGCTTTTAACAATATCTTCTGCCAGAAGACTTTCTGATTTTTTGTTCTTTCTTGTGAGCTTCATTTGTCTTAGTTTCATCAAGATAAGACAGTTTTAAAGGGACATTATACACTAGATTTTTCTTTGCATAAATGTTTTGTAGACGATCCATTTATATAGCCTATCTGGGTGTGTTTTTGTAAAAATGTATAGTTTTGCTTATTTTTAAACAACATTGTGCCGATTTTCAGGCTCCTAACCAAGCCCCAAAGTTTTAGATGTATACAGATGTATACAGACTTCAGACTGCTTCTGTTTGTATAATGGGTCTTTCTCCAACATTGGTGTGTCCGGTCCACGGCTTCATCCTTACTTGTGGGATATTCTCTTTCCCTACAGGAAATGGCAAAGAGAGCACCCAGCAAGAGCTGTCCATATAGCTCCCCCTCTGGCTCCGCCCCCCCAGTCATTCTCTTTGCCGCTCTGAACAAGTAGCATCTCCACGGGGATGGTAAAGAGTATGTGGTGTTAGTTGTAGTTTTTTATTCTTCTATCAAGAGTTTGTTATTTTAAAATAGTGCCGGTTTGTACTATTTACTCTAAAACAGAAAAAGATGAAGAGTTCTGTTTAAAGAGGAGTATGATTTTAGCAGCAGTAACTAAAATCAATTGCTGTTCCCACGCAGGACTGTTGAGCCCAGAGAACTTCAGTTGGGGGGAACAGTTTGCAGACTTTTCTGCTCAAGGTATG
This sequence comes from Bombina bombina, assembly GCF_027579735.1. NCBI lineage: Eukaryota > Metazoa > Chordata > Amphibia > Anura > Bombinatoridae > Bombina > Bombina bombina. The sequence continues at coordinate 372,398,930 of NC_069501.1, forward strand.
ATCAGTCATATTTCTAACAAGACATGTTAATGCTAGAAGACTGTCAGTTTTTCCCTTAAGGGGTAAGTAAGCCATTTTCTTAGACTCATAACAGATTAAGGCTTACAAATGGGCTCTACACTGGTTGACACTATTGTGGGCTAAATCGATTGTTTTAGTTCATATTTTAATGGCATTTAGAGAGTTTTGTGCACTTAAAAGCACTTTTGGGAACGTTTTTATCGCCTGGCATTTAGTTAGACTGCTATTTCAGTCAGGAAGGCCCCTTCACTCTGGTATGCAGAGGAAGGAGGCCCCGTTTTCGCGCCTCAATTGCGCAGTTTACTTCCATGGCAGTGCATGCAGCTTCATGTGAGGGGTCCTGTGGCATACTAAAACGGACTCTGGAAGGTTTATTTCATTGCTGAATAACTCTCAGGGAAGGTAAAAAGCCGCAGCAAGGCTGTGGCTGTGATTGTGGTGTACTAAAATTGTCTAATTGAACAAATAGCTCCGGTTTGCTCATTTTAAGGGTTAAAGTCTTGAAACTTGGTGTGCAATACTTTCAAGGCATTAGGACTCTGGGGTAAAAATTTTGTTAAAATCGGACATTGCCTTCATTGTTTTTCAATATATCAGAAATAAAGTGTGCCTGTTTATTATTTAAAGGGACAGGAACGCTTTTCTTTAAAAACGCTTTTATTGCATTATTAGCCTGCCAAATCCTGTCTAACATGTCTATACCGTCAGATGGCTTATGTTCTGTGTGTATGAAAGCCAAGGTGGTTCCCCCAATTAATGTATGCGCAAATTGTGTCATAGCGTCCAAACAAAGTATGGACAGTACTGCCACATTGAATAAGATTGCCCAAGATGATTCTTCTAATGAAGGTAGTGGGGATAGTTCTTCATCCTCTCCTTCTGTGTCAACACCAGTTTTGCCCGCGCAGGCGATACCTAGTACATCTAGCGCGCCAATGCTTGTTACTATGCAACAATTAACAGCAGTAATGGATAATTCTATAGCAAATCTGTTATCCAAACTGCCATCCTACCCTAGAAAGCGTGACAGTTCAGTTTTAAATACAGAAGATGAGCAGGTTGGCGCTGAGGACAATTTATCAGTTATACCCTCACATCAATCTGAATTCGCGGTGAGGGAGGGCCTGTCTGAGGGGGAAATTTCTGATTCAGGAAAAGTTTCTCAGCAGGCAGACACTGATGTCGTAACATTTAAATTTAAGTTAGAACATCTCCGCGCCCTGCTTAAGGAGGTCCTAACTACTCTTGATGACTGTGATTCTTTGGTAATTCCAGAGAAATTGTGCAAGATGGACAAATTCTTAGAGGTCCCAGTGCACGCTGATGCCTTTCCGATACCCAAGCGGGTGGCGGATATAGTGACTAAGGAGTGGGAAAAGCCAGCTATACCTTTTGTTCCACCTCCTATATTCAAGAAAATGTTCCCCATTGTTGACCCCAGAAGGGACGCATGGCAAACGGTTCCTAAGGTTGAGGGGGCAGTGTCAACGTTAGCTAAGCGCACAACTATTCCTATTGAGGACAGTTGCGCTTTTAAAGATCCTATGGATAAAAAATTGGAAGGATTGCTAAAAAAGATATTTGTTCAGCAAGGTTTCCTGCTTCAACCAATCTCGTGCATTATTCCTGTCACCACGGCAGCGTATTTTTGGTTCGAGGAACTAGAAAATTCGCTCCAAAAAGAGACTCCATATGATGAAGTCATGGACAGAATTCACGCACTAAAGTTGGCTAATTCCTTTATTTTGGATGCCGCTTTCCAATTGGCTAAGTTAGCGGCGAAAAATTCAGGGTTTGCAATAGTGGCGCGCAGAGCGCTTTGGCTAAAATCCTGGTCAGCGGATGTGTCGTCCAAGAATAAATTGCTTAATATTCCTTTCAAGGTTAAGACCCTTTTCGGGCCGGAATTGAAAGAGATTATTTCAGACATTACTGGTGGAAAGGGACATGCCCTCCCACAGGATAGGCCTTTCAAGGCTAAGAACAAATCTAATTTTCGTTCCTTTCGCAATTTCAGGAACGGACCGAATCCTAACTCTGCGGCCTCCAGACAAGAAGGCAACTCTTCCCAGCCTAAGCCAGCATGGAAACCATTGCAAGGCTGGAACAAGGGTAAACAGGCCAAGAAGCCTGCTGCTGCTACCAAGACAGCATTAAGGGGTAGCCCCCGATCCGGGACCGGATCTAGTAGGGGGCAGACTTTCTCTCTTCGCTCAGGCTTGGGCAAGAGACGTTCCGGATCCCTGGGCACTAGAAATAGTCTGTACAGCAGAAAAACGAATGAAGGAGCACCAGACAAAAGTTGTGAAGAGTAAAACTTAGCTTTTATTCCGCTTCAAGCAGTTTGCAACAAATTTGCAATAAAACAAATAGATCCAAAATTAGCATAGCATTGTGTATCAAAGGTAGCGTCCCAGTTTACGCGTTTCGGCGATAGCCGTAGTCATAGCTTGTAGGAACACTACCTGTGATCAATATTTAAAATGTGTACACATTTCCAATTGGTTAATTACAAAATCACACACCTCTTAAACTACCCTATCAATACCTTGCTAAATGCTTGTTTTGTTCACACCCTTTTCCCCAACCTACTTTGAGCTATACACAATTGTTTTTGAAAAGACAAATATTTACATAGTTTGGATAATCTAACTATATGCTTAATAACGCTTTTAGTTTCTCCTCTTAATGAGTATCTTATCCCCTATCTTATTTTTATTTAGTCATATATTCTATGATATGCTATTGAATTTATTTAGCTTATTTCTCTTATTCCCTTAATTTAGTTTGTTTCTTTGGCATTTCCTTTTATATTTGCCCTTTTTCTTTTTCTGTTTCCTAGAATCTGATTTTAGTTTAAATGTTATAATAGTCCTACTTATGGGATTATTTCAGTCTGTAGTTATATGAACACTTTTACCTTTATTGTTAGGGTTTATAATTGCTGTATCAATTATATTGAAGATATCCAATCAAATATTTGTTTTTTCGTGGGTAACTTTAGAACTCCTTTTTGTTTAATGTTTGTACATAGTTCCTGTCAAGACTATATGTATTTTAATTATATTCCGATTATGTTCTTTTTGTTCCCAGTTTATTCTATTCTGTTAATCCAGAACAGAATTAATTCAAATTCGGATTAAATTTAATTTTAAATTTAAATATAAATAAATAGACTAGCTAGGATTAACCCTTTATTGCCAGAAATTGATTATATCGTATTCTGAGTTCATGCCCAAGGGCCACCTAGTTTTCATTTTGTGAATCCAAAAAGCTTCTCTTAATGCAAGTTTTTCATCCCTGCTCTGTCCTCTATTATCCTTATATACCTTTTCAATTATGGTCCATTTTAACGAGCCTATTTTGCTGTCATGATGACATTTAAAATGTTGCACTAAGGGAGTGGACAGGGATCCTTGTTTTATGTTGTTAATATGTTCCCTGATCCTTTCCCGTATTTCCCTTGTCGTGAGTCCTACATACTGTAGGTCACATAGGGTACATGTTAATACATAAATAGCATAGGTCTCCCTACAATTTAGGCATGTTCTGTGAAATAAACTTTCCCCTGTTACTGAGCTTCTAAAGAAGTTTCCTTCTTGGAGGAATTCACATGCTTTACATGTAAAATTACTGCAATGATATGTTCCCTTAAATGTTAACCACGAACTTTGTGAAGTATTGCTTTTTCTTAATTTTGTAGGAGCTATCTGATTTCCTATAGATAATCCCTTTTTAAAGGAAAATCTGCAACCTTTCTTTGAGATTTTTACAAGTTTCTCATCAGCCTGTAGTAATGGTAGATGTTTTCTTATGATGGAACAAATTTGATGGTATTGGTTACTAAATTTGGTGACAAATGTTACTCTATCATCTATTCTCTTACTGCGAGGTTTATCTTTTAATAGATCTTCTCTATTTACTTGAGCCACTGAATTTTTAGCATTTTCAATTGTTTTTATAGTATATCCTCTTGCTTTTAGTTTGTTTGATAATATTTCTGTGTGTTTTTTGTATGTTTCTTCTGTATTACAATTTCTTTTTAATCTTATGTACTGTCCTTTTGCTACAGAGCTAAATACACGTTTGGGATGATTGCTGTGGGCATGTAAAAGTGTGTTGCCTGAAATAGGTTTAGTGTAGACTTCTGTCATAATGTGTCCCCTTCTATTTCCAGTTAGTTCAACATCAAGATAATGTATTTTCTCTTGTGCAAAATCACTAGTGAATTTTATGCCCATTTTATTTGTATTTAGTAGTGCAACAAACTCCATTGCACTATTTTTGTCTCCTCTCCAGATACATATCAGGTCGTCTATAAACCTTCTGTAATAGACAATGTTTTCTCTGAGGGGGCTATCACATCCATAGATGTGGGACAGCTCCCACCACCCCATAAAGAGGTTGGCGTAGGAGGGGGCAAACTTTGCCCCCATAGCTGTCCCACATCTCTGGAGGTAATACGCCCCCTCAAAGTAGAAGCAGATCCCACCCCAAAATTTAAAAGAGAACTATTACACCTTATTGATGAGGGTTTTGATGAAGGGTTTTTTGATTTAAATACCAAAGAATATCTTATTGTTGGACAACCTGTCATGCCTGTATTTAACTTATTACCCAAAATTCATAAAGGCATTGAGAACATGACGGGAAGACCAATAATAAGTGGAATTGGATCCTTGAACGAACACCTTTCACAGTGGTTAGATGAAGTTTTACAACCAATAGTGAAAGCATTAAACAGTTACTTACGCGATACGAAGCAGTTGCTCAAAGAGATTAAGAACGTGAAATGGGAACATAACTATGGATGGTTAACTATAGATGTACAATCATTGTACTCGTCCATTCCACATGATATGGGGTTACAAGCAATTGAATATTTCATGAATAAAATAGATGGATATAGTAAAGAATTTAGCACATATATTGTTCGTGTGACTAAATATTTATTGACACACAATTTCTTTTCCTTTGAGGGGGCGTATTACCTCCAGAGATGTGGGACAGCTATGGGGGCAAAGTTTGCCCCCTCCTACGCCAACCTCTTTATGGGGTGGTGGGAGCTGTCCCACATCTATGGATGTGATAGCCCCCTCAGAGAAAACATCGTCTATTACAGAAGGTTTATAGACGACCTGATATGTATCTGGAGAGGAGACAAAAATAGTGCAATGGAGTTTGTTGCACTACTAAATACAAATAAAATGGGCATAAAATTCACTAGTGATTTTGAACAAGAGAAAATACATTATCTTGATGTTGAACTAACTGGAAATAGAAGGGGACACATTATGACAGAAGTCTACACTAAACCTATTTCAGGCAACACACTTTTACATGCCCACAGCAATCATCCCAAACGTGTATTTAGCTCTGTAGCAAAAGGACAGTACATAAGATTAAAAAGAAATTGTAATACAGAAGAAACATACAAAAAACACACAGAAATATTATCAAACAAACTAAAAGCAAGAGGATATACTATAAAAATAATTGAAAATGCTAAAAATTCAGTGGCTCAAGTAAATAGAGAAGATCTATTAAAAGATAAACCTCGCAGTAAGAGAATAGATGATAGAGTAACATTTGTCACCAAATTTAGTAACCAATACCATCAAATTTGTTCCATCATAAGAAAACATCTACCATTACTACAGGCTGATGAGAAACTTGTAAAAATCTCAAAGAAAGGTTGCAGATTTTCCTTTAAAAAGGGATTATCTATAGGAAATCAGATAGCTCCTACAAAATTAAGAAAAAGCAATACTTCACAAAGTTCGTGGTTAACATTTAAGGGAACATATCATTGCAGTAATTTTACATGTAAAGCATGTGAATTCCTCCAAGAAGGAAACTTCTTTAGAAGCTCAGTAACAGGGGAAAGTTTATTTCACAGAACATGCCTAAATTGTAGGGAGACCTATGCTATTTATGTATTAACATGTACCCTATGTGACCTACAGTATGTAGGACTCACGACAAGGGAAATACGGGAAAGGATCAGGGAACATATTAACAACATAAAACAAGGATCCCTGTCCACTCCCTTAGTGCAACATTTTAAATGTCATCATGACAGCAAAATAGGCTCGTTAAAATGGACCATAATTGAAAAGGTATATAAGGATAATAGAGGACAGAGCAGGGATGAAAAACTTGCATTAAGAGAAGCTTTTTGGATTCACAAAATGAAAACTAGGTGGCCCTTGGGCATGAACTCAGAATACGATATAATCAATTTCTGGCAATAAAGGGTTAATCCTAGCTAGTCTATTTATTTATATTTAAATTTAAAATTAAATTTAATCCGAATTTGAATTAATTCTGTTCTGGATTAACAGAATAGAATAAACTGGGAACAAAAAGAACATAATCGGAATATAATTAAAATACATATAGTCTTGACAGGAACTATGTACAAACATTAAACAAAAAGGAGTTCTAAAGTTACCCACGAAAAAACAAATATTTGATTGGATATCTTCAATATAATTGATACAGCAATTATAAACCCTAACAATAAAGGTAAAAGTGTTCATATAACTACAGACTGAAATAATCCCATAAGTAGGACTATTATAACATTTAAACTAAAATCAGATTCTAGGAAACAGAAAAAGAAAAAGGGCAAATATAAAAGGAAATGCCAAAGAAACAAACTAAATTAAGGGAATAAGAGAAATAAGCTAAATAAATTCAATAGCATATCATAGAATATATGACTAAATAAAAATAAGATAGGGGATAAGATACTCATTAAGAGGAGAAACTAAAAGCGTTATTAAGCATATAGTTAGATTATCCAAACTATGTAAATATTTGTCTTTTCAAAAACAATTGTGTATAGCTCAAAGTAGGTTGGGAAAAAGGGTGTGAACAAAACAAGCATTTAGCAAGGTATTGATAGGGTAGTTTAAGAGGTGTGTGATTTTGTAATTAACCAATTGGAAATGTGTACACATTTTAAATATTGATCACAGGTAGTGTTCCTACAAGCTATGACTACGGCTATCGCCGAAACGCGTAAGCTGGGACGCTACCTTTGATACACAATGCTATGCTAATTTTGGATCTATTTGTTTTATTGCAAATTTGTTGCAAACTGCTTGAAGCGGAATAAAAGCTAAGTTTTACTCTTCACAACTTTTGTCTGGTGCTCCTTCATTCGTTTTTCTGCTGTACATTTGATTGGGGACAGTGAGCACAGACTTTGTATGTGGAGCCAGACCAAAGGAAAACAATTTCGTCATTGCCTTTACCTGAAAGACACAGAAAAGCACTGCGAGAGAAAGAGGGAGACTGAACGCACACATTTCGTGTGACGTCATCAGCTGCAGCCCGTGGTCGAAGTGAGGGAGCGGACAGAGGTCTGAAGAGGCTGGTATCCGGAATACACAGTGTGAAAGTGGATCGCCTTCTAGACGGCTCCTGAGGACCGACCATAAGGGGCAGAGGTATTGTACCATATTCACAGTCAGCTGACCGGTAAGACCGGATTATTTGTCTAATAAGTTTCAACGGTCTCCATATAAAGACTTTGCTTATTTGTCCTAAAGGTATTAAGGTGAAGGAGGTTAACAATTAGCAACTCCTTTGAAATGAAGGTGCTCTATTATTGTTTTCTGAAATAAAAAGTCATACAAACATTTGAATACAAAGCTGGTTCACTTGGTGCTGGGACTTTCTGTGTGTTACTAACTAGAAATAGTCTCTCAGGGGTATCTTCTAGAGTTCAAGGAACTTCCTCCAAGGGGAAGGTTCCACATGTCTCGCTTATCTTCAGACCAGATAAAGAGACAGGCATTCTTACATTGCGTAGGAGACCTATTAAAAATGGGAGTGATAAACCCAGTTCCAACAGCGGAACAAGGTCTGGGTTTTTACTCAAACCTGTTTGTAATTCCCAAAAAAGAGGGAACTTTCAGGCCAATTCTGGATCTAAAAATTCTAAACAAATTCCTCAGAGTTCCATCATTCAAAATGGAAACCATTCGGACAATTTTACCAACAATCCAGGAGGGTCAATATATGACTACCGTGGACTTAAAGGATGCGTACCTGCATATTCCTATCCACAAAGATCATCATCAGTTCCTGAGGTTCGCCTTTATGGACAAACATTACCAGTTCGTGGCTCTTCCGTTCGGTTTAGCCACTGCTCCCAGAATCTTCACAAAGGTGCTAGGGTCCCTTCTAGCGGTTCTACGACCAAGGGGCATTGCTGTAGCACCTTACCTAGACGACATTCTAATCCAAGCGTCGTCTCTTTCCAAAGCAAAGGCTCATACAGACATTGTTCTAGCCTTTCTCAGATCTCACGGGTGGAAGGTGAACGTAGAAAAGAGTTCCCTGTCTCCGTCGACAAGAGTTCCCTTTTTGGGAACAATAATAGATTCTTTAGAAATTAAGATCTTCCTGACAGAGGTCAGCAAGTCAAAGCTTCTAAACGCTTGTCAAGTTCTTCACTCTATTCTTCAGCCTTCCATAGCTCAGTGCATGGAAGTAGTAGGATTGATGGTTGCAGCAATGGACATAGTTCCTTTTGCTTGAATTCATCTAAGACCATTACAACTGTGCATGCTCCATCAGTGGAATGGGGACTATGCAGACTTGTCTCCCCAGATTCAAGTAGACCAGGTAACCAGGGATTCTCTCCGCTGGTGGTTGTCTCACGATCACCTGTCTCAGGGAATGAGTTTCCGGCAGACCAGAATGGGTCATTGTCACGACTGACGCCAGTCTCTTAGGCTGGGGTGCGGTCTGGGACTCTCTGAAAGCTCAAGGTCTATGGTCTCGAGAAGAGTCTCTTCTTCCGATAAACATTTTAGAACTGAGAGCGATATTCAATGCGCTCCTGGCGTGGCCTCACCTAGCAAAGGCCAAATTCATAAGGTTCCAGTCGGACAACATGACGACTTTAGCGTACATCAATCATCAGGGGGGAACAAAGAGTTCCTTAGCGATGAGAGAGGTATCCAAGATCTTCAAATGGGCGGAGGATCACTCCTGCCACCTATCTGCAATTCACATCCCAGGAGTGGACAACTGGGAGGCGGATTATTTGAGTCGTCAGACTTTTCATCCGGGGGAGTGGGAACTCCACCTGGAGGTTTTTGCCCAGTTAACTCAACTATGGGGCATTCCAGATATGGATCTGATGGCGTCTCGCCAGAACGCAAAGGTTCCTCAATACGGGTCCAGATCCAGGGATCCCAAGGCGACACTGGTGGATGCATTAGTTGCGCCTTGGTCGTTCAACCTAGCTTATGTATTTCCACTGTTCCCTCTCCTTCCCAGGCTTGTAGCCAGGATCAAACAGGAGCAGGCCTCAGTGATTCTAATAGCCCCTGCATGGCCACGCAGGACTTGGTATGCAGACCTGGTGAATATGTCATCGGCTCCACCATGGAGCTACCTTTGAGGCAGGATCTTCTAGTACAAGGTCCGTTCGAACATCCAAATCTAGTCTCTCTCCAACTGACTGCTTGGAAATTGAACGCTTGATTCTATCTAAGCGTGGGTTTTCAGATACAGTCATAGATACTCTGGTTCAAGCCAGAAAACCTGTAACTAGGAAGATTTACCATAAGATATGGCAAAAATATATCCGTTGGTGTGAATCCAAGGGATTCCCTTGGAGTAAAATTAAAATTCCTAGGATACTTTCCTTTCTCCAAGAAGGTCTGGATAAAGGTTTGTCAGCTAGTTCCTTAAAAGGACAGATATCTGCTCTGTCTGTTTTGTTACACAAACGTCTGGCAGCAGTGCAAGATGTACAGGCGTTTGTACAGGCGTTAGTTAGAATCAAGCCTGTTTACAGACCCATGACTCCTCCTTGGAGTCTAAATTTAGTTCTTTCGGTTCTTCAGGGGGTTCCGTTTGAACCCATGCATTCCATAGATATTAAGTTACTATCTTGGAAAGTTCTGTTTTTGGTTGCTATTTCTTCTGCTAGAAGAGTTTCTGAATTATCTGCTTTGCAGTGTACTTCTCCCTATCTGGTATTCCATACAGATAAGGTAGTTTTACGTACCAAGCCTGGTTTTCTTCCAAAGGTCGTTTCCAACAGGAATATTAACCAGGAAATTGTTGTTCCTTCTCTGTGTCCGAATCCAATTTCAAAGAAGGAACGTTTGTTACACAATCTAGATGTGGTCCGTGCTTTAAAGTTCTATTTAGAAGCAACAAAGGATTTCAGACAGACATCATCCTTGTTTGTTGTGTATTCTGGTAAGAGGAGAGGGCAGGAAGCTACTGCTACCTCTCTTTCTTTTGGGCTGAAAAGCATCATCCGATTGGCTTATGAGACTGCCGGATGGCAGCCTCCTGAACGAATTACAGCTCATTCTACTAGAGCTGTGGCTTCCACATGGGCCTTCAAGAACGAGGCTTCTGTTGATCAGATCTGTAAGGCAGCGACTTGGTCTTCTCTGCATACTTTTGCCAAATTTTACAAATTCGATACTTATGCTTCTTCGGAGGCTATTTTTGGGAGAAAGGTTTTGCAAGCCGTGGTGCCTTCCATTTAGGTAACCTGGTTTGCTCCCTCCCTTCATCCGTGTCCTAAAGCTTTGGTATTGGTTCCCACAAGTAAGGATGAAGCCGTGGACCGGACACACCAATGTTGGAGAAAACAGAATTTATGTTTACCTGATAAATTTCTTTCTCCAACGGTGTGTCCGGTCCACGGCCCGCCCTGGTTTTTAATCAGGTTTGAAAAATGTCTTTCTTTATACACTACAGTCACCACGGCACCCTATAGTTTCTCCTTTTTCTCCTAACCGTCGGTCGAATGACTGCGGGGCGGAGCCAGAGGGGGAGCTATATGGACAGCTCTTGCTGGGTGCTCTCTTTGCCATTTCCTGTAGGGGAAGAGAATATCCTACAAGTAAGGATGAAGCCGTGGACCGGACACACCGTTGGAGAAAGAAATTTATCAGGTAAACATAAATTCTGTTTTTCATATGCAAGGAAGGGGGAAGGTTCTGCTATCAGCCCCTTTCAGTGGGTGTCCCAGGCTTATCTCATTAACAGTGTTAAATTGGGAGCTTCTAAGTAAGTGTTTAAAAGATTTTACACTGGATTTTTATATCAGTATCTGTGCATATTATTCTTTCTTTCATGTAATTAGCAAGAGTCCATGAGCTAGTGACGTATGGGATATACATTCCTACCAGGAGGGGCAAAGTTTCCCAAACCTCAAAATGCCTATAAATACACCCCTCACCACACCCACAAATCAGTTTTGCAAACTTTGCCTCCTATGGAGGTGGTGAAGTAAGTTTGTGCTAGATTCTACGTTGATATGCGCTCCACAGCAGGTTGGAGCCCGGTTTTCCTCTCAGCGTGCAGTGAATGTCAGAGGGATGTGAGGAGAGTATTGCCTATTTGAATTCAATGATCTCCTTCTACGGGGTCTATTTCATAGGTTCTCTGTTATCAGTCGTAGAGATTCATCTCTTACCTCCCTTTTCAGATCGACGATATACTCTTATATATACCATTACCTCTACTGATTTTCGTTTCAGTACTGGTTTGGCTTTCTACAACTTGTAGATGAGTGTCCTGGGGTATGTAAGTCTTATTTTCTGTGACACTCTAAGCTATGGTTGGGCACTTTTTTATAAAGTTCTAAATATATGTATTCAAACATTTATTTGCCTTGACTCAGGATGTTCAACGTTCCTTATTTCAGACAGTTTCATATTTGGGATAATGCATATGAATAAATCAATTTTTTCTTACCTTAAAATTTGACTTTTTTCCCTGTGGGCTGTTAGGCTCGCGGGGGCTGAAAATGCTTCATTTTATTGCGTCATTCTTGGCGCGGACATTTTTGGCGCAAAAAAATTTTCTGTTTCCGGCGTCATACGTGTCGCCGGAAGTTGCGTCATTTTTGACATTTTTTTGCGACAAAAGTATCGGCGTTCCGGATGTGGCGTCATTTTTGGCGCCAAAAGCATTTAGGCGCCAAATAATGTGGGCGTCTTTTTTGGCGCTAAAAAAATATGGGCGTCACTATTGTCTCCACATTATTTAAGTCTCATTATTTATTGCTTCTGGTTGCTAGAAGCTTGTTCACTGGCATTTTTTCCCATTCCTGAAACTGTCATTTAAGGAATTTGATCAATTTTGCTTTATATGTTGTTTTTTCTATTACATATTGCAAGATGTCCCACGTTAACACTGAGTCAGAAGATACTTCTGGAAAATCGCTGCCTGGTGCTGGATCTACCAAAGCTAAGTGTATCTGCTGTAAACTTATGGTATCTGTTCCTCCAGCTGTTGTTTGTACTGATTGTCATGACAAACTTGTTAATGCAGATAATATTTCCTTTAGTACTGTTACATTACCTGTTGCTGTTCCGTCAACATCTAATGCTCAGTGTTCCTGATAACATAAGAGATTTTGTTTCTAAATCCATTAAGAAGGCTATGTCTGTTATTCCTCCTTCTAGTAAACGTAAAAAGTCTTTTAAAACTTCTCATTTTTCAGATGAATTTTTAAATGAACATCATCATTCTGATTCTGATAATGGTTCTTCTGGTTCAGAGGATTCTGTCTCAGAGGTTGATGCTGATAAATCTTCATATTTATTTAAAATGGAATTTATTCGTTCTTTACTTAAAGAAGTCCTAATTGCATTAGAAATAGAGGATTCTAGTCCTCTTGATACTAAATCTAAACGTTTAGATAAGGTTTTTAAATCTCCTGTAGTTATTCCAGAAGTTTTTCCTGTCCCTGATGCTATTTCTGAAGTAATTTCCAGGGAATGGAATAATTTGGGTAATTCATTTACTCCTTCTAAACGTTTTAAGCAATTATATCCTGTGCCATCTGACAGATTAGAGTTTTGGGACAAAATCCCTAAGGTTGATGGGGCTGTCTCTACTCTTGCTAAGCGTACTACTATTCCTACGGCAGATGATACTTCCTTTAAGGATCCTTTAGATAGGAAAATTGAATCCTTTCTAAGAAAAGCTTACTTGTGTTCAGGTAATCTTCTTAGACCTGCTATATCTTTAGCGGATGTTGCTGCAGCTTCAACTTTTTGGTTAGAAGCTTTAGCGCAACAAGTAACAGATCATAATTCTCATAGCATTATTAATCTTCTTAAACATGCTAATAATTTTATTTGTGATGCCATCTTTGATATCATTAGAGTTGATGTCAGGTATATGTCTCTAGCTATTTTAGCTAGAAGAGCTTTATGGCTTAAAACTTGGAATGCTGATATGTCTTCTAAGTCTACTCTGCTTTCCCTTTCTTTCCAGGGTAATAAATTATTTGGTTCTCAGTTGGATTCTATTATCTCAACTGTTACTGTAGGGAAAGGAACTTTTTTACCTCAGGATAAAAAATCTAAAGGTAAATTTAGGTCTAATAATCGTTTTCGTTCCTTTCGTCACAACAAGGAACAAAAGCCTGATCCTTCATCCTCAGGAGCGGTATCAGTTTGGAAACCATCTCCAGTCTGGAATAAATCCAAGCCTTTTAGAAAACCAAAGCCAGCTCCTAAGTCCACATGAAGGTGCGGCCCTCATTCCAGCTCAGCTGGTAGGGGGCAGATTACGTTTTTTCAAAGAAATTTGGATCAATTCCGTTCACAATCTTTGGATTCAGAACATTGTTTGAGAAGGGTACAGAATTGGCTTCAAGATAAGACCTCCTGCAAAGAGATTTTTTCTTTCCCGTGTCCCAGTAAACCCAGCGAAGGCTCAAGCATTTCTGAATTGTGTTTCAGATCTAGAGTTGGCTGGAGTAATTATGCCAGTTCCAGTTCTGGAACAGGGGCTGGGGTTTTATTCAAATCTCTTCATTGTACCAAAGAAGGAGAATTCCTTCAGACCAGTTCTGGATCTAAAAATATTGAATCGTTATGTAAGGATACCAACATTCAAAATGGTAACTGTAAGGACTATCCTGCCTTTTGTTCAGCAAGGGCATTATATGTCTACAATAGATTTACAGGATGCATATCTGCATATTCCGATTCATCCAGATCACTATCAGTTTCTGAGATTCTCTTTCCTAGACAAGCATTACCAGTTTGTGGCTCTACCGTTTGGCCTAGCAACAGCTCCAAGAATTTTTACAAAGGTTCTCGGTGCCCTTCTGTCTGTAATCAGAGAACAGGGTATTGTGGTATTTCCTTATTTGGACGATATCTTGGTACTTGCTCAGTCTTCACATTTAGCAGAATCTCATACGAATCGACTTGTGTTGTTTCTTCAAGATCATGGTTGGAGGATCAATTTACCAAAAAGTTCATTGATTCCTCAGACAAGGGTAACCTTTTTAGGTTTCCAGATAGATTCAGTGTCCATGACTCTGTCTTTGACAGACAAGAGACGTCTAAAATTGATATCAGCTTGTCGAAACCTTCAGTCACAATCATTCCCTTCGGTAGCCTTATGCATGGAAATTCTAGGTCTTATGACTGCTGCATCGGACGCGATCCCCTTTGCTCGTTTTCACATGCGACCTCTTCAGCTCTGTATGCTGAACCATTGGTGCAGGGATTACACAAAGATATCTCAATTAATATCTTTAAAACCGATTGTACGACACTCTCTGACGTGGTGGACAGATCACCATCATTTAGTTCAGGGGGCTTCTTTTGTTCTTCCGACCTGGACTGTAATTTCAACAGATGCAAGTCTTACAGGTTGGGGAGCTGTGTGGGGGTCTCTGACAGCACAAGGGGTTTGGGAATCTCAGGAGGTGAGATTACCGATCAATATTTTGGAACTCCGTGCAATTTTCAGAGCTCTTCAATCATGGCCTCTTCTAAAGAGAGAATCGTTCATTTGTTTTCAGACAGACAATGTCACAACTGTGGCATACATCAATCATCAATGAGGGACTCACAGTCCTCTGGCTATGAAAGAAGTATCTCGAATTCTGGTATGGGCGGAATCCAGCTCCTGTCTAGTTTCTGCGGTTCATATCCCAGGTATAGACAATTGGGAAGCGGATTATCTCAGTCGCCAAACGTTACATCCGGGCGAATGGTCTCTTCACCCAGAGGTATTTCTTCAGATAGTTCAAATGTGGGGACTTCCAGAAATAGATCTGATGGCCTCTCATCTAAACAAGAAACTTCCCAGGTATCTGTCCAGATCCAGGGATCCTCAAGCGGAAGCAGTGGATGCATTGTCACTTCCTTGGAAGTATCATCCTGCCTATATCTTTCCGCCTCTAGTTCTTCTTCCAAGAGTAATCTCCAAGATTCTGAAGGAATGCTAGTTTGTTCTGCTGGTAGCTCCAGCATGGCCTCACAGGTTTTGGTATGCGGATCTTGTCCGGATGGCCTCTTGCCAACCGTGGACTCTTCCGTTATGACCAGACCTTCTGTCGCAAGGTCCTTTTTTCCATCAGGATCTCAGATCCTTAAATTTAAAGGTATGGAGATTGAACGCTTGATTCTTAGTCAAAGAGGTTTCTCTGACTCTGTGATTAATACTATGTTACAGGCTCGTAAATCCGTATCTAGGGAGATATATTATAGAGTCTGGAAGACTTATATTTCTTGGGGTCTTTCTCATCATTTTTCCTGGCATTCTTTTAGAATTCTGAGAATTTTACAGTTTCTTCAGGATGGTTTGGATAAAGGTTTGTCTGCAAGTTCCTTGAAAGGACAAATCTCTGCTCTTTCTGTTCTTTTTCACAGAAAGATTGCTAATCTTCCTGATATTCATTGTTTTGTACAAGCTTTGGTTCGTATAAAACCTGTCATTAAGTCAATTTCTCCTCCTTGGAGTTTGAATTTGGTTCTGGGGGCTCTTCAAGCTCCTCCGTTTGAACCTATGCATTCATTGGACATTAAATTACTTTCTTGGAAAGTTTTGTTCCTTTTGGCCATCTCTTCTGCCAGAAGAGTTTCTGAATTATCTGCTCTTTCTTGTGAGTCTCCTTTTCTGATTTTTCACCAGGATAAGGCGGTGTTGCGAACTTCTTTTAAATTTTTACCTAAGGTTGTGAATTCTAACAACATTAGTAGAGAAATTGTGGTTCCTTCATTATGTCCTAATCCTAAGAATTCTAAGGAGAAATCATTGCATTCTTTGGATGTAGTTAGAGCTTTGAAATATTATGTTGAAGCTACTAAGAATTTCAGAAAGACTTCTAGTCTATTTGTTATCTTTTCCGGTTCTAGGAAAGGTCAGAAGGCCTCTGCCATTTCTTTGGCATCTTGGTTGAAATCTTTAATTCATCATGCTTATGTCGAGTCGGCTAAAACTCCGCCTCAAAGGATTACAGCTCATTCTACTAGGTCAGTTTCTACTTCCTGGGCGTTTAGGAATGAAGCTTCGGTTGATCAGATTTGCAAAGCAGCAACTTGGTCTTCTTTGCATACTTTTACTAAATTCTACCATTTTGATGTGTTTTCTTCTTCTGAAGCTGTTTTTGGTAGAAAAGTACTTCAGGCAGCTGTTTCAGTTTGAATCTTCTGCTTATATTTTCAGTTTTTTTCTTTATAAGATTTAAACTTTATTTTTGGGTGTGGATTTTTTTCAGCGGAATTGGCTGTCTTTATTTTATCCCTCCCTCTCTAGTGACTCTTGCGTGGAAGATCCACATCTTGGGTAGTCATTATCCCATACGTCACTAGCTCATGGACTCTTGCTAATTACATGAAAGAAAACATAATTTATGTAAGAACTTACCTGATAAATTCATTTCTTTCATATTAGCAAGAGTCCATGAGGCCCACCCTTTTTTTGTGGTGGTTATGATTTTTTTGTATAAAGCACAATTATTCCAATTCCTTATATTTATGCTTCACACTTTTTTCTTATCACCCCACTTCTTGGCTATTCGTTAAACTGATTTGTGGGTGTGGTGAGGGGTGTATTTATAGGCATTTTGAGGTTTGGGAAACTTTGCCCCTCCTGGTAGGAATGTATATACCATACGTCACTAGCTCATGGACTCTTGCTAATATGAAAGAAATGAATTTATCAGGTAAGTTCTTACATAAATTATGTTTTATAGTAGTGTCTGTTACATGCAGTGAAATGAAAATTGGTGTATACTGCCTCTTTAAAGGGACTTTATACACTCGTTTTTTCTTTGCGTAAATGTTTTGTAGATGATATATTTATATAGCCGATAAAGTTGTTGTTTTAAAAAAAAAAATTGATAGTTTTGCTTATTTTTAAATAACATTGCTCTGATTTTCAGACTTCTAACCAAGCCCCAAAGTTTTAGGAGAATACCGACGTATACCTACTCCAGCTTGCTTCTGTTTGTGTAAAGAGTCTTTTCATATGCAGAGGAAGGGGGAGGGAGGAATGTTTGATATTTTCCACTTGCAGTGGGTGTTCCAGTAACCTTTTAAACAGAGCTAAACTGGAAGCTTCTAAGTACGTTTTTAAACTGTTTTATACTGGATTTTTATATCAGTATCTGTGCATATTATTCTTTAGAGTAGTGTCTATTACATGCAGTTATATGAAAATTGGTGTATACTGTTCCTTTAAGGATTTTCTTTTACCTAAAGTGATTTTTCAGATAGCACCAATCAGGAGATTATAGTCCATACCCTTGTCCTAATCCAAACAATTAATTTTATGGTCTCTTTGTAGTTTAAAGCAGAATTATAATGCTCTTCAATCCTTTTATTTGTTTGTCCTTTGGTCCACGTAAAAGGTCAGAAGGCCGTTTCTTTCGCTTTTTAGCTAAATCTCTTGATTACTAAGGTTTACTTGGTGGCAGGATAATCTTTTCCAAAACACATTATTACCCATTTTTCTAGATCAGTTGCCTCTTGGATTTTCAAGAATGAGGCTTATATTGAATACATTTACAAAACACCAACATACTTTCTCTAAATGCTATCACTTTGATGTGTTTTGTAGGAAAGTCCTTCAGGCAGCAGTGTCTAGTAATTAGGTGCCTGCCTTAAAATTTTTTTTGTCCTGCTTGATTACTCATGGACTCCACAGCTTGGGTAAAAGTTCTTAGGAGTAATGTCTCGTGGACTCTCACCACTGTATGCATACCCGATAAATTAATTTCCTCCACGGTGGTGAGAGGCCACAAGACCCTCCTATTTATATTTTTAAATTTTTTATTTTTTTTTCTGACGGCACTTGTAGTTTGCACCTCATTTTCCCTGCTTTGAGCTTTCCTACTTCGCCTTCTTGGCTATACGTCAGACTGGAATACCAGACAGATTGGAGGGATTAAGTGCTCATGGAGCTTTGGGAATCTTTGCCTCCTCCTAGTGGCTGGGAGTTTAATCCCAGGAGTCATGGTTCATGGATTCTCACCACCATGAAATAAATTAATTTATCAGGTAAGCATAAGTTTTGTTTTCTTTCCTAAGATATATGTAGAGTCCACAACATCATTCAATTACTAGTGGGAATATTACTCCTGGCCAGCAGGAGGAGGCAAAAAGCACCTCAGCAAAGCTGTTAAGTGTCACTCCCCTACCCATAATCCCCAGTCATTCTCCTTGCCTCTGTCAATGGAGAAGGTGAAGTTTGGTGTCTGAAGAAATTAATTCCTTTTTTGGGTACTTTTCCCTGCAAGCAAGGATTTGGGTTTAGCCGAGTCCACGTCAATCTCTTCAGTAGAGTAGTGATGGCTTTTAAGCAGTTAGGAAGTTGTGAGGTAGTAATTGCTTTGTTTCCTAACACATTGCTGCCCATGGTACAGAAAGCCAGAGTTGGTTACTCTGTTCTTTCTTTTTCTACAGGTCTCTGTAAGTAGTATGTGTCCTTTCACGCCTTGTGAGCTGTTTTCCTGCCGGACAGCTAGACTGCAGGTAAGTGCTTTTGTCTTTTAGGTCTTGGAGACTTGCACTTCAGAAGAATATGACATATGCAGTAGATGGGAACATTTTTAAAATCCTTTATACAGGATTTTCTTTGGCAGTGGGCAGGCACATTATGTATGTTGAGACTAGGGGGTTAATCTTCCCTTTATTGGGTCGTTTTTCCTCTTTGAGCTAATTTTGTTGAAATACTTTATTAGTATGTGTGTGGCTTATGTTTTATACAGGGATTTATGTATAAACTTAAAATTTAGCAGTTGGTTTTCTTTGCTTGCATAGCTTGAACAGGCTAACTGACAGACTGCTTGAGCGTTTGTGTAAATTAAGCTCTGGTGTTTTAGGCAGAGGGAAATGCGCGCCTTTTACTTGCTGCGTAGTTTCCTCTCTCTGCCGGTCATGTGACTTCTCTCTGCTGTTGGATATTCACAGAGCGGAGCAGTGTCATTGAATTTCAGTCTCTTCAGTGTTGATCTACTATATGTTCATTTTAGAGACTTCTGGCAGCCAAATTCTGTATAAGTGTTACCTTAAGCCACCTCAACCTGTCTGAGGTATAGGTGGCCTGATTGGTTTATTATTTTAAATAATTTTTGTATAGCGTTAAGCGGCTGTGGTATTTAAAATTCTTAAAGTAACAGTGTATTTAAAAAAAAAAATACAATTTGGGGAATTTTTTATTTAGTATTATGGACATGGACCAAGACTCTGTGTCTTTTGACAAATGCTTGTTATGCCTTGAGGCACAAATTGTTTTGCCTATGCAATTCTGTGCTGTATGCTTAGCTAGAACACTTCAATTTAAAGATAAATTATTTTCCTCTGAGCCCAATGTCTCTCTGGATGATGCTGTTCAGGTAATTCCACAGCTTTCTCCTCCAATGTCCCAAGCCTCTATGGCGTCACATACAATGCCCTGCAGTTACTCTCATCTTTCTGGAGGAGTTTATTTGCCTGCAGATTTTGTTGCACAGGTATTGTCTGCAGTATCTGCGGCATTATCTGCTTTTTTTTCTATGCTGTGAAAATGCAAGACATTCAGATAGTAAGGCTTCTGTTCCACCTACTGCTACGCAGGTTGCCCTCCCTCATAAGACTGATGAGGAGGATAGGTTGGTAGCCTCTGAGAGTGAAATCTCAGATTCGGACAGTATTATTCCTTCATCTGATACTGAAAAAGTAAACTTTAGATTTAAGCTTGAACACCTTTGTGTACTGTTAAAGGAGCTATTGGCTACTTTGGACGACTCCGATACTTCTGTTGTTGTCAACCCTAAGAAGTCTAGTAAACTTAATAAATACTATGATGTTCCTTCCTCTGTGGAAGTTTTTCCTGTTGCAGATCGTGTGACGGAGATTATTTCAAAGGAATGGAAGAAGCCAGGGATTCCTTTTTCCCCGTCTCCTGTATTTTAAAAGATTTAAAGATATTTCCTGTTGCTGACTCCATTAAAGATTCTT
Source organism: Bombina bombina (assembly GCF_027579735.1). Classification (NCBI taxonomy): domain Eukaryota; kingdom Metazoa; phylum Chordata; class Amphibia; order Anura; family Bombinatoridae; genus Bombina; species Bombina bombina. Next base: position 372,419,200 of record NC_069501.1, read on the forward strand.
GGCGCATGGTGCCTAAAGTAGAAAGGGCTATTTCTACTCTGGCTAAGAGAACTACAATCCCTATAGAGGATAGCTGCTCCTTTATGGATCCCATGGACAAAAAGCTGGAAGCTTATTTGAAGAAGATGTATGTTCATCAAGGTCTTCAATGGCAATCTGCAGTTTGTATTAACACAGTAGCAAGTGCGGCATCTTATTGGTGCGACGCCTTGTCTGAATCAGTTTTAGTAGAGACTCTGATACTAGCCTTTTCTTTTATTTCTGATGCTAACATGCAAGTTATTAGACTGGGAGCCAAGATGTCTGGCTTCACTGTCCTAGCCCGCAGGGTATTGTGGCTAAAATCTTGGTCAGCTGATGTTACCTCTAAGTCCAAGCTTCTGGCGCTTCCTTACAAGGTTAACACCTTGTTCGAACCTGGTCTGGCAGAAATATTTCTGATATTACCGGTGGAAAAGGGTTTTTCTGCTGCAAGACAAGAAGAACAGACTCAAAGGACGTCAAAGTAATTTTTGTTCCTTTCGTAACTTCAAAGGTCAAAAGTCTTCCTCTTACAAGCAGGAGTAGTCCAAGTCTTCTTGGTAGTCCAATCAGTCTTGGAATAAGGGGAATCAATCAAAGAAACCCTCAGCTGAGTCTAAGTCAGCATGAAGGGTCGGCCCCCGGTCCGGGATCGGATCAAGTGGGGGGGGGCAGAATTTCCCTGTTTTGTCAAGCGTGGAGACGAGATGTCCCAGATCTGTGGGCTGTGGACATAGTATCTCAGGGTTACAAAATAGAATTAAAAACTTTCCCTCCCAGGGGCAGATTCCACATCTCAAGATTATCTGCAGACCAGGTAAAAAGAGAGGCATTCTTGAACTGCGTTCAGGACCATTCCTCCCTGGGAGTGATTGTTCCATTTCCAGTAAGGGAACAGGATCTAGGATTCTATTCAAATCTGTTCGTGGTTCCCAAAAAAGAGGGAACTTTTCGACCCATTTTAGACCTAAAGTGTCTCAACAAGTTTCTCAGGGTACCAACCTTCAAAATGGAAACCATTTGTTCCATTCTTCCTTTGGTCCCATAGGGTTAGTTCAGGGCGACCATAGACCTAAAGGACGCGTATCTTCATGTTCCCATCCACAGGGATCATCACAAATTCCTGAGATTCACCTTTCTAGATAAACACTTTCAGTTTAAGGCTCTTCCGTTTGGCCTTGCCACAGCTCCCAGAATTTTCTCAAAGGTTCTGGGGGCTCTCTTGGCAGTGATCAGGTCTCGGGGAATTGCAGTGACGCCATACCTGGACGACATATTGGTTCAGGCACCATCTTTTCAACAAGCAAACTCTCATACAGAGATCGTGTTGTCTTTTCTACATTCCCACGGTTGGAAAGTGAATCTGGAAAAGAGTTCCCTTGTTCCAGCTACAAGGGTGGTTTTCGTAGGGACCATAATAGATTCCCTATGTATGAAATTTTTTCTGACGGATGTCAGAAAATCCCAAATTCTCTCTTGCCTCTCTCTTTAGTCTACTGTTCAGCCATCAGTGGCTCAATGTATGGAGGTAATTGGTCTGATGGTCACTTCCATGAACATCATTCCCCTTGCTCGATTCCATTTGAGAGCTCTGCAGTTATGCATGCTCAGACAATGGAACGGAGACCATTCGGTTCTTTCTCAGAGGATAGATCTAGACCAGTCGACAAGAGACTCTCTCCCGTGGCGGCTTTCTCAGGACACATGCTTCCGGAGACCTTCCTGGGTGATTGACCACGGACGCCAGCCTGCTAGGCTGGGGAGCAGTCTCGGACTCGTTAAAGGTGCACGAACTATGGACTTGGAAGGAGTCTGCTTTCCCCATAAACATCCTGGAGTTGAGATGATTTACAATTCTCTGATGGCTTGGCCTCAATTGTCTTTAGCCCAGTTTATCGGGATTTCAGTCGGACAACATCACCTCAGTGGCTTACATCAACCACCAGGGAGGAACTCGGAGTTCCTTTGCCATGAAGGAGGTGGCACGGATTATTCAGTGGGCGGAAGCTCACAATTGTTGTCTGTCTGCACATTCCTGGAGTGGATAACTGGGAAGCGGATTTCCTGAGCAGACAGACATTTCTTTCCGGGAGTGGGCTCTCCATCCGTAAGTGTTCTCCAGGTTAACCCTCAAATGGGGGGTGTCGGAGTTGGATCTGATGGCGTCTCGGAAGAACGCCAAGCATCCAAGGTACGGTTCAAGGTCAAGAGATCCTCAGGCCGCTCTGATAGATGCTCTTGCGGTTCCTTGGAATTTCGGTCTAGCATACCTGTTTCCTCCGTTTGCGCTCCTTCCACAAGTTATTGCTCTTATCAAACAAGAGAGATCATCAGTAATTCTAATAGCTCCAGCATGGCCTCGTAGGATCTGGTATACAGACCTAGTGAAGATGTAATCTCGGCCGCCTTGGAGGTTGCCTCTGAGGAAGGACCTTCCTCCCTCAGGGTTCATTCCTCCATCCAAGTCTTGTTTCTCTGAAGCTGACTGCTTGGAAATTGAACGCTTAGTTCTGTCTAAGCATGGATTTTCTGAGTTGGTCATTGAAACTATGATCCAGGCTCGCAAGCCTGTTACTTGAAAAATTTACCATTTACCATAAGGTGTGGCGTAAATACCTTTATTGGTGTGAATCTAAGGGCTACTCTTGGAGTAGGGTCAGGATTCCTAGAATTTTGTCTTTTCTCCAGGAATGTCTGTAGAAAGGGTTGTCAGTCAGTTCTCTGAAAGGTCAGATTTCTGCATTATCTATTTTGTTACACAAGCGTCTAGCGGATGTCTTTTTGTCAGGCCCTGGTCAGAATCAGGCCTGTGTTTAAACCTGTTGCTCCTCCTTGGAGCCTTAATCTTGTTCTTAAAGTTTTGCAGCAGGCTCCGTTTGAGCCAATGCATTCCATAGATATTAAGTTGCTATCTTGGAAGGTTTTGTTTCTTATTGCTATCTCTTCTGCTCGGAGAGTTTCGCAACTCTCGGCTTTGCAGAGTGATTCGCTTTACCTTATCTTTCATGCGGATAAGGCGGTTCTTAGTACTAAATTGGGGTTTCTTCCTAAAGTGGTTTCAGATAGAAATATTAATCAGGATATTGCTGTTCCTTCTCTCTGTCCCAATCCTTCTTCTCTTAAAGAACGTCCGTTGCACAACTTGGATGTTGTCATGCTCTAAAATTCTAACCACAGACGACTAAGGATTTTCGCCAGTCTTCTGCCCTGTTTGTTTGTTTCTCAGGAAAGAGTAAGGGTCAGAAGGCTACTTCTACTTCTCTTTCCCTCTGGTTGAGAAGTATGATTTATTTTGCTTATGAGACTGCTGGTCAGCAGCCTCCTGAGAGAATTACAGCTCATTCCACTAGGGCTGTCTCCTCTTCTTGGGCTTTCAAAATTGAACAGATTTGCAAGGCTGCAACTTGGTCCTCTCTGCATACTTTTTCCAAATTTGATACTTTTGCCTCGGCTGAGGCCTCTTTTGGGAGAAAGGTTCTTCGAGTGGTGGTGCCTTCTGTTTAGGTCTGCCTGTCCTGTTCTCCCTCCCTGTTAATGTTGTGTCCTCTAGCTTGGGTATTGGTTCCCACTAGTAATTGAATACCTGATAAATTTCTTTCTTTCCGGATATGGAGAGTCCACAACCCCACCCTTTATTAAGACAGTTTTACTAAACCTCAGTCACCTCTACACCTTTGTGTTATTCCTTTTACATTTCCTTTGGTTCGAATGACTGGGGATTATGGATAGGGGAGTTACACTTAACAGCTTTGCTGTGGTGCTCTTTGCCTCCTCCTGCTGGCCAGGAGTGATATTTCCACTAGTAATTAAATGACGTCGTGGACTCTCCATATCCAGAAATAAATAAATTTATCAGGTAAGCATAAATTTAGTTTTTTATATTTCTGAAGGCAAATGTTTAAACGGATATGAAACCCCAAAAATGTATTTCATGATTCAGATAGAGCATGCTATTTTAAACAACTTTTTAATTTACTTGTCAAATGTTCTTTGTTCTTTTGGTATTTTTTGTTGAAAAAAGCTCAGTAGCGTGCACATGTTTGGAGCACTATATGGCAGCAGTTCTGCAAGAATGTTATCCATTTGAAAGGGCTCTAGATGGCAGAACTATTTCCTGCCATGTAGGGCTCCAGAAACCTACCTAGGTATCTCTTCAACAAAGAATACCATGGGAACAAAGAAAATTTGATAATAGAAGTAAATTGAACATTTTTTATAAACTGTATAATCTGTCTGAATCACAACATAAACTTTTTGGGTTTCATATCCCTTTATCAGAGGACCATTAACTACAGTGGAATTGCATAATTAATCAGTGCATAATAAAAAGACAATGCAATAGCAAAAAAAATTTCTGACAATCTTATTTTTTCTCCCATTTCCGGCCCTCTGTATCACGTGAAAAACAATAGCCAATCACGGACTATTATACGTATACCCTATGAGCTTTTGCACATGCTCAGTAGGAGCTGGTGCCTCAGAAAGTGTGCATATAAAAAGACTGTACAAAATTTGATAATGGAAGTAAATTGTAAAGTGTCTTAAAACATGGACGTTTTTTTTTTTACTTTCATGTCCCTTTAAGAAACTAGCCATATAGGTTATTCACTTTCTGTTACAGCTCTGCAACTTCCTATTAACTTAAAGGGATAGTAAACACCAAAAATTTTATTGTTTGAAAAGAAAGATAATCCCTTTTTTACCATTCCCCAGTTCTGCATAACCAACAGTGTTATATAAATATACTTTTTACCTCTGTAATTACCTTCTATCTAAGCTTCTGCTGACTGCCTCCATATCTCAGATCTTTTGACAGACTTGCATTTCAGGAAATTAGTGCTGACTCTTAAATAACTTCACGTGCATGAGCACAGTGTTATCTATATGAAACACATGAACTAACGCCCTCTAGCTGTGAAAAACGGTCAAATGCATTTAGATTAGACACGGCCCTATCTGAATCATGAAAGTTTAATTTGGACTTTACTATCCCTTTAATAAAGATGTTTTAATATTTTGTGAATAAACAAACAGATTTTGTATCACCCTTAGATCTTCCTACTTGCCTTTAATATAATTGACAAGTATATAGTACTAAATGAATTGCAGGAAAGTCTAGAAATAAGGAGTTATATGAAACATCCCTTAAAAGACTAGGAAATTAAAAATTAAATTTGCATGATTCATATAGAGCATACCATTTGAAGATATTTTTAAATTCACTTCTATTATTAAAATGACTTTGTTTGCTTGGTATCTTTTGTTGAAAACCATATGTGCATAACCTCATTAGCAGCAATGCAGTACTAGCTAGTGATTGGTGGCTATGCACATTTGTCATCTGTCTCTTGTCATTGGCTCACCAAATGTGTTTAGCTAGTCCCCAGTAGTGTATTTCTGCTTTGGAGCTGACTTTATCTTGATGTTTAATCTGTTTGCCAGTGTTAGACACAGTTATATACAAGCAATAGTAAATTAATACATTTCTCTTACATATAGCATTTTCTTTTTGTACTTTTATGTCCATTTAACTTTAATAAAAAATAATTTCTTAGAATTCTCAGTTTAGTTTGCCAAAAAAAGTATTTGTCTGTCACCGGTATGTAATTTAAAGTGAAGGTAAACTTAATCACTCTTCTATGAAAAAATCGATATAGTATTAAAATTGAATAGGATGTTCATTCATGATTTTTTCTATAGTATAGTATAGTTCCTAGTATGTTTTCTTGGTTAATTTGCTCCGATTTCGCTTGGCAAAAAACAACCCGTCTTTTTTTTTTTTTTTTATAAACAACGATCACGTTGTTTATACAGCCAATTGATTTTCTGGCCGTTAGGCGGCCGTCAATTGACGTCACAAGCTGATGCTTGATTGTGCGCATGCGCGAGTAATTATATGTCCTCCTTGAAAGCGAGCCCGTCCTCGTTTTGCTTATGCGCATTAGGCGTTTCAATTGTTTGCTTTTGCGAGCGATCATTTTGTGCGCATGCGCGGTAAGCAGAGAATAGATGTGCACGAGTGTAGTTCTGACGTATAGAGTGGGTGGGACCCCTCTATACGTCTATGTATTGAAAACACGGAACTGCTGGATGGGAGTGGATTACGATCGTAAGGAACAGTAAAATAACGGTTAGTAAATATGGTCAAATAAAAGTTTTTTTAAAAAATAAACCTAGCGACTACCTTGTAAGTTAGAAAATGAAAATAAAGAGCTATTTGTATTAGAATAACTTTACCTTCACTTTAATTTCAAATAATAACAAAAACTGTGACAAAGCTAACCGATTTGGACTACTTTATTTTCTAGTGGCATTATTTAGTTCATTTGATCCTAAGCCTTTAGGGGCCTTATCTGTCCATATACGGAAATTAAAGCATTTCTATTATGCATATTGTAAAGCACTTTTAAAAATGTTAAAAAATATGTTTGGTCATGGAAAAAAGTTCCAACTGATTAAATTAATATTGAGTCTAAAAGAAAGTGCATGTTTTTACGATAGGTAGCTGAATGGCTGATCAACAAAAACTCCACAGCTCTGTCGCTGGGCATGAACAAATTAATGAACACAGACTTTTTTAATGTAAGAGATTTTCACCTACGGTATTTTCAATGCAACATAGAAAAACTTACTGGAAGGAATGTCTTTAAAGGGACATGAAACCCACATTTTTTCTTTCGTGATTTAGAAAGTGCATGCAATTTTTTTTTTTTTTTTATACTTTTTATTTATAAACCAAAACAATTTACATAGATCAAATGTCATACATTTACTATCTTGTGCAGAAAAAATAAGGGCTAAGATACAAGGTCATTGAAACACAGTATATCTAAATTTAAGCAAAATTAAGATAATTTTCACATAGCATATAAATTTGAAGCTTTATTAATTATACTTCATCATTCTTATATATTTATCCTTGAAAATATCTAGAACCTAAATATAGTTGATGCGGGCCAGAAATACTACGATTATTATTCATCTAGATCAACCAAAAGAAATAGGCACATAAAATACAGAGACTATGCGGCAATAAAATAAAAAAGTGACCTTGCATTAATTTAAATAATTCTGTGTCTAATCTATTTAGCCTCAATAACTAAAAATAAGTTAGTTAGCATTCATAGTGTGGTTATATCTTATGTAATTATCTATGAAAGAGTGTCTTGGGGTTTTATTTATTTTTCCAATCCCACCCCGTTCCCCCCCCCCACGTGTGTGATAAAACAAAAAAAAAAAAAAAAAAAAAAAACTCTTAAGGAGAAGTTCTTGTCTACCAGTTCCCTAGCAAGACTATTTCTGTGTTTTGAAAAGGAAAAATTATATGATTTATTTCTGTGGGAGAAAATATTTTTAGAAAGATTGCCCAGTTATCGAAAAATCTTTTAACATCTTGTTCATTGTCAATGTTTGTGTCTCTTTGTTCTAATATGCACTGTTTTTTTAAACAGTTTTTCACTTCAGAAAGAGAGGGAATTGACCGGGTCTTCCATTTTTTGCAAATTAGATATCTTGTGGCTAGTATGGTAGAAATTACAACCTTTTCATTGTTTTGTTTACCAGGTTCTTCCCTTAGGCCAAATACTATCTGGAATAATGTTAAAGAGAGGGGGGTTATTTTTAGTACGTTTTTTAACCAGTATTCTATTTTGAGCCATAGAGACCTGACTTTTGGGCAATGCCATATCATATGCAAGAAGTTGGCTGCGAGATATGAGCATTTGGGACATTTACTAAAATTTACGTTAGCGCACTTGTAGCCTTTCTCGGGGGTAAAATATGCCCTGTGAAGAAATTTAACATGGGCTTCTCTCCATGTAGCCGAAAGTGTATTTTGGGTGATCTTTTTAAATGAGAGTTGGAGAGTTTTTACTTCTATATTACTCGAAGCAGTTAGTATATTCCAGTTTGCAGTCAATTGCGTTAGAACAGGTACACCTTTGTTTGTACCTAAGAAATGGTAGCAGGGTGTAATAGACATACGGCCATTTCTAGTTAGTATTAACCAGTCTTCCAGTTTACCTATATTCCAGTTCCAGCCTTTTACTTTAACTAGTTCAAGCGCAAGGTGCCTAAGTTGCAGATATGCAAAGAAATCTTTATTTGGCAGGCCAAATTCTGTGTTTAATTCTTGAAATGATTTAATACAATGTCTTTCTTCATCTATTATTTGATGAACCTTAGTCAAACCAGTATATTGCCATCTCTTAAAAACACCAGAAAGAATGCCTGCCTGAAAATTAGGATTCCCTAGTATCGGCAGGTATGGAGAGGCTTTGCTATTTATTGAGAGAAGCTTTGTTATTTTTTGCCAAGCTTTAAGCGGGTTATAAATTGTTTTAAGTTTTTTTATTTCTGTTGGGATTTCTTTTAAGTCAAGATGGATCAGTGCGGGTAGCCAGTATGGATGACAGACGTTGGATTCTAAATCATTGTTTAGGATATAATTGTTACAAGAGATCCAGTCTGTGACAATACGTGCAAGAAAAGAAAGGTTATATAACCATAAATCCGGCAGGGCCAATCCTCCGGATTCTCTTGGTACTGAGAGTTTCCTGAGAGATATTTTTGCTCTTTTCCCCTGCCATAAAAATTCTACGAGTGCACTGTTAATTGATCGGATGTCTTTCCCTAACAGTAATAAAGATGTGTTTTGGAGGATATAAAGTAGTTTCGGAAGCAGGGCCATTTTAAATAAGGCTATTCGGCCAGATAGTGATATTGGCAAATTATGCCAGTTCTTGAGTTTTTCTTTAATTACTTTCAAGACTGGGGGAATATTAAGTTTGTAGAGATCCTCGGTGTTAAGCGGGATATATATCCCTAAATATTTGAAAGAATCTGTAACCTGTCGTAATGGTATATTTGTAACCGAGTTCTCAGTATTTCTAATCCAGAATATTTCAGATTTCGTGTAGTTAACTTTGTATCCCGAAAAGGAGCCAAAATAATCCATTATACAAAAGAGTTTTGGGATGTTTAGTTTCGTATTTGTCATATAAACAAGGAGATCGTCTGCATAGAGCCCAATTTTAATTTCATGATTATGAATTCTAATACCATCGATGGATTGTCTTATTTTAATTGCCAGAGGTTCAATAGCAATATTGAAGAGAAGCGGGGAAAGAGGGCAGCCTTGACGCGTCCCTCTGCCTATAGGGATAGAGGGGGAAAGATTGTTGTTAATTACCAGTCTTGTAGCAGATAAGGTGTAGAGATTCACTATGAAATCCATAAATTTACCCTTAATACCGAAATGTTTAAGTGAAGAATATATGTGCTCATGAGTAATTGAATCAAATGCCTTCTCTGCATCAATAGAAATAATGGCAAGATCTTGTATGCCCTCATCCCCGCTGCTCACATCGGACATCGCCTTATAATATTCTGTCACAACTAATACCTCCCTGATTTTAGCGGCAGAGTTTCTATTATTTAGAAACCCTGATTGATCTGGGTGGATAATTTTTGCAATGGCCCCTTGTAATCTAGCCGCCAATACTGCTGTTAAAATTTTATAATCCACGTTAAGAAGGGCTATGGGTCTGTATGATTCTTTGCAAGCTGGGTCTTTATCACTTTTAAGTATTAATGTTGTATAGGACTGCGAAAAAGCAAGAGGAGTAGGTTTGCCCTCAATAAAGAAGCTGTTAAAAAGAGTACGAATATGTGGAGTGACTTCACTAAGCAGTATTTTATAAAATTCACTGGGGAGGCCATCAGGACCAGGTGCTTTGTTTGGCGACAGTTTAGATATTACTTTCTCAATCTCTTCTGCCGTAATAGGGGCATTGAGACTGTTAGTAACTTCTGGGGCCAATATGGGATATTCAATATCGCTCCAAAACTCAGCAGATTTATTTGCCTCAGTGGCTTTAGGCGTATATAGATCTTTAAAATATTCGTAAAGTAGCATCAGAATATCCTCTGGTTTAGTAACATGTTCCCCTTTATGCAGCAATTTGTCTATGTTTGATTGTTTTTTTTCATTTTTAATTAATTTAGCCAATATTCTGCCTGATTTGTTGCCATACCTATACATTCTGGTTTGAATTTTCAATTCTTTTTGTGTTTCTTGAGATAGTACAAAGACATCTCTTTCATTTTTCGCTCGCAGATATTTTGCCCAGTTGGCAGGAGTCCTATCAGATAAATATTGATTATAAGAATTCAGCAGAAATTTATAAGATTCCTTTTCCCTTTGCCTGAGTTTTTTTAATAGCATAGCGCCATAAGCAATAATTTCCCCCCTCATTACAGCTTTCGCCGTTTCCCAGAATATTTCAGGACTATTAAGATGTTCTCTATTAAAATGCGCATATTCTTTATATTTATTTAATAGCCATTTTTTAAACTTTAGGTCTGATGTTAAATAATAGGGAAAGAAGAAGCGTGAAGAAGAGGGATGCGTATCTGCTAATTGTAATTCAAGGGAAATAGGTGCATGATCTGATAGTAATATCGGCATAATTGTCGCTTTAACCTTTGATATTAAAATACGCTCGTCAATCAGAAAAATGTCTATTCTAGACATGGTTTTATGGGCCTTTGAAAGGCAAGTGAAGCTATGAGAAGTTGGGTTTTGATTTCTCCATATGTCATATATGGCTAGGTTGTGCATGATTTTTTTGTATAGCTTGGTTTCTAAGTTGTCTCTTTTTTGCTTCAGATGTTTAGTGCCCTGTCTTAGCCTGTCTATTGGGGAATGAGGTGCCATATTAAAATCACCTCCGATAATTAGAGAGCCTTCTGTGTAAGATAAAAGTTTCGACTGGAAATTAGTCCAGTATTCTGGATCAAATACGTTTGGGCCGTATGTATTACAGAGTGTATACAACTTCTTGGCGATCTTTATTTTCAGGAGGACATATCTCCCCCCCGGGTCGGCCACACAATGAACCACTTCTGACTTGCTTTTTTTACCTATTAGTATTGCTACCCCCCTCTTTCTCTTGACGCCAGCAGCAAAATATATTTCTTTGACCCAAGAAGTTTTTAATTTTAAGGTTTCCTCTGCTGATAGGTGTGTTTCTTGTATGAAACCAATATCAGTTTGAAGTTTACGTAATTGTGTAAGGATTGCCTTGCGTTTAATAGGTGTAGAGATCCCCCCTACATTCCATGATATTATTTTACATTTGTCTATTGTTCCCATTTAGGAGAGAGATATAGTTGAAAAAGAAAGGGGGGGCCCAGCCACAAATGAGAGAAAAAAAAAAAAAAAAAAAAAAAAAAAAAAGAAATATATTAGAAAAGAGAATTTTTCTATTAAAATTACCACACACGTGAGGGGGAGAAGCCCCTTGACCCTTGTCTATCCATAGACACGGGTCTTCCCTAAGAAGAGCCTGCATTCCAGAACCTTTTTTTGTTAGCTTTTTAGAGTTTGTTACATTTCTATGCTTTTAATATTAATTTAAGGAGTCAAGTGTTTTATAGAAATTTTCAGCCGAGCTGGTTTCTTCGAACCAATGTGTTTCTTCTTGTGCTATGACCTTGAGTTTGTGAGGATATATTATCATTGCTCGGTAGCCTTTTTGGATAAATTTGGAGCAAATGGGAGCTAACTCCCGTCTTTTTGCTGCTGTATCAGCGGAAAAATCTTGAAACATTAAAATTGTAGCACCTTTAAATGTAATCGGCTGCTGTCTGCGATAATGCTGAAGTAAAGTAATTTTGTCCTGAAAATTTAGAAGTTTCGCTATGATCGGCCTAGGTCTGTTTCTACCTTTACTGTCTGTATATGGTGAACCTAGCCTGTGTGCTCTCTCAACCATTATGGGTTGGTGAGTAGGTGGTATTTTAAGAATTTTGGGTAATAATTCTGAGATAAAGGATATGAGGTTCTCATTTTGTTGTTCCTCTGGAAGACCAATAATTCTTATGTTGTTCCTTCTGGAACGATTCTCTAAATCTTCTAGTTTGTTTTGGATTTTTTGTATATTAATATCTGCTGATTCCAGTTTAGAGCTGTGTAGACTTGTTAGGTCTTCCAGGTCAGATACCCTTTGTTCTACTTCTTGTAGTCTGGCAGAGAACTGCCTGACTTCCTGTGTTAGTGAAAGAATATCTTGTTTTAGTTCGGTTTTAAGAGCATCAAATTTGGGAGTGAGGGCTTCTGAGATACTGGTAACCAAGTTTTGAATGTTGGTTATTTCTTGTATCTCTGTTATATTAGCCATTGGTGGTTGTATATCGGTAACATTTTCTTGTGCGGTCTTCGTTTTCCTATCCCTCTGTCTAGCTGTCATGGCTGGAGGGGGGGTCTTGTGAGGGGCGTGAAGAAATTTATCCATGTGCCGTGGGAAAAAAAATTGAAATTTTTTTTTTTTTTTTTTTTTTTTCTTTTCGTGGTGAAGAGAAAATATGAGTGAAGTGCTCTGTGAACCCAAAGAAACCAAAGACGTGCGAGATTAAGGAGGTATTTAAGCCTCAGAGCGGGGAAGTGAGGGGCGGGGTGAGGGTGAGGGGCGGGTGAAGGGGGAAGAAAAAAAAAAAAAAAAAAAAAAAAAAAAAAAAAAGGGGGGTAGAGTGTCTTTATAGGGGTGAGAAAAAAATTATTTGTGTGAGAAGTCCAGCCGTGGAAGCAAGAAAGGGGAGATATTAAAAGCAATTCAATGGGCTTTGTCGCAGGGGGAGAGACTTAGTTTTTAAAGCAATATATATTTAAGTCTACCGAGTGCAATATATATATATAGTACACACTGTGTGAGCTACATCATCACCCGTTTAAGCTGGAAGTAAGAGGGTATTTTTATTTCTCTCCAGAAATTCTGGGGAGGAAAAAATCTATCTTTCAGAAGACTTTGAAAAGTATTACTTCTTTTAATTCTGTTTAAATATGAAATAATAAGATAGTATATAGATAAATGTAAGTAAGCACTTGTGTCCTATCAATTTATCAGTAGATAGTTTTCTATATTGGTCTGTACCTATATTGTTTTATAAGTAGAGCTTATAGTTAGTACAAAAATAAATAAGTAGCATCCGAATTTCCAGAATTTCAGGGAAGGGACAAACGAAACAGTTATGTTTTCTTTTTTTTTTTTTTTTTTTCCCCCCTTTACTGTTCCTATAATAATTTACATTTTATTTAAGTTTTTACTCCGTCAAAAAATTTTTTTTATAGGATATTATATTAAGCATCAATTTGAGTATACACCTAGGTTCAGTATGTTACCAATACATTTAGTACATACATTAAGTCTTGCAGAGACTATATCAATCTATAAGGTCTCTTGATGTGTCTTTTTGTAAGTGTAATAGTGGAGATAATACTTTTTTTTTTTTTTTTTTTTTTCCCTTGTCTAAAGTTAGAGACCTGGTTTAGTTCGAAAGACAAATATAGGACAATTAAGAGACCAAACAAAGACTATGGCAGGACTATTTTAAAGTATAGACAATAGCACCATTTGAATATCCCAATAGTATTGGGAATGCTAGAAAGAATAATGTTAGAGTGCTAGGATATCTTAACAGGGTCAGTTAGCTTTAAGCCTTATACAGGTTAATGATCATATAATAAGCAGTATCCATATAAATAAAAAAAAAAAATAAAAAAAAAAAACACAGAGAAATAGGAAACAGATTATACTGCAATTTAGTACACAATTTAGTGCACATCCTTCATATTAGCAAGTATAGAAGCAATGAATCATACATCATCACAGAGTATGCCTTTAGGGAGGAAAAAATATAAGGCTAGCTGATATTGTTCTTTATCCAAGTATGAAAGTTCTTTGTTTTTTCTTTTTTTTTAGTGTTTTTCTTTCTTTGTTTGTTCCTTCTCTTTTGGCGGTTCAAAAATGAATGTCCTTTATCTGTGTGTATTATATAGGTATATACTCTGGTGAAAACGGTTTTTCTTTTTTTTCCTCTTTCTTTCTCTATCTCTCTCTCCCTCCTCCTTTTTTCATTATCCCAGGGTGCAAGAGTCCTGATAGTATGATTTTAGGACTAAAGAAAGCCTGTGTTCCCAGAACTCAATGATACACTCTATTAAAGAGTTAGCTGCCAGAAATAGGTGAAAAGAGGGTCTCCTCTGCTTTCCTCCTGCACCCCTCTCTTCTCTCTTTTCCACTCCCTTTCGGTTAGAGATGTATTGAGAACTTAGTTCTTATTTTATAAATGTCAGATTGTTTTTTTTTTTTTCCCCTTAAACTGGAAAGTCTGTAAGAGGTGTGTTTTTAATTTTAGTATCAGCTCCTGTCTGGGCCAGGGAGCCTTCTTAGATTGTAAGTTTGTATTGTGTAGGCCTTATTTTCAACCCCCAGTAAAAAAAAAAAGAGATAATAGGCTTGTAACTTACCCCCTCTGGTGTCATTCGCATGTAAAACAGGCTATCGGTTAGGAGGCTGGGGTAAACAGTCACAGTCTAGCCCCAGCGTAGCTAGTCCAAACCTCCTACTGTTTACTTGGGCAGCTTCTGCCTTCGATCAAGGCTGTCCTCCCTTCTTCCCGCGGGGCCCCGGTGGGAGGGAGGCAGAGTGGAAGCGGTGAGGGCTCAAGGGATTGCCTCTGCAGTCGGACCTCCGGTATGTTCCTCAAATGCGGCTTAAGCTCACCACCTCCCACGCAACACCGGTGGGGGAGGGGGGGCAGCCGCCGCAGGCCAGATGACGTCCCAGAGAGCAGAAAGAAGCCGCAAGAGAAAACCAAAGTCGGGTCTCCAGATTGCCGCCAGGCACAGCGCGAACTCGCCACCTCCCACGCAGCACCGGTGGGGGAGGAGGAGGAGATCGTCGCCGCGGCTCCAACTGCAGCCCCAAACGATCCGTGGGGGGGACACAGGTAATTTCTGTTTTAACTGTGGTGAAGTAAAGTCGAGAGGCGAGGCAGTGACACGGAGGGGTAAGGGAGCCAGCAAAAATAGGACAGGTGCCTCCTTAATCTGTATTGGTGGGGGAGAAAACGGCCTCAGCGTAGTAAGAAGGGGTTCCCAGTCCTTCCTTTGTTTCCTCTTCCTACAGTCTCCGTGAGAGAGGGGGGTCAGCTTTCATAGGGAGGAGGGAGAAAAAGGAAGAAAAGCAAGCTGTTTGTATCTCTTGGTTTAGTTAACAGCTATAATCAAAATAGGTATGCTGTTTGGATAGTTTACTGCGGCCACGGTGGGATGGAGTTCCACCGTTAAGGGTTCCAGAGTAGATGTCTCTTACTGTCCGGCAAGCACCCTCACCAGAGGGTAAGGCGCGAATTTCCACCGCCAAGAGCTGTAGGGCTGGAGGACAGGGCTCAGCTACACCTGCTTGCTCCTCCTCCACCGGAACCAGAACTTAGTCAGAAAATGCCAAGTGCATGCAATTTTAAACAACTTTCTAATTTACTTCTATTATCTAACTTGCTTCATTCTCTTGACATCCTTTGTTGAAAAGCATATATAGATATGCTCAGCAGCTGCTGATTAGTGGCTGCACAGAGATGCTTTGTGTGATTGGCTCACCCATGTGCATTGTTATTTCTTCAACAAAGGATATCTAAATAATGAAACAAATTAGATAATAGAAGTAAATGGGAGTGTTATTAAAAATTGTATTCTCTACCTGAATCATGAAAGAAAAATGTTGGGTTTAGTGACCCTTTAAATCAGTCTGCTACCTATAGTATAACAGACAGAAGCATACTGTAACTAATACATACATATTCTCTTTACTGTTACTTTCTTTGTAATTTTAGGTTACTGGATGGTAATGATAGTTAATTATCGTATTTCATTTAAATTCTGGGTTTTTTTTTGTTTGTTTTTTAGTTTACCATGGAGAAAGCCAATGCTGAAGAATTCTATGAGATATATAAAGGTGTTGCGGCAGAATACAGTGTGAGTATAAACTGTTACTGTAGCAAAGAAACTAGTGTATACCCATCTGTTTTAAAAACTTGTTTGTGTTTGTTGAATACGAGTGTATTTATACATTTACCAGAGATTCTTGAAATACCTTTTCTTTCATGTAATTGGCAAGAGTCCATGAGCTAGTGACATATGGGATATACAATCCTACCAGAAGGGGCAAAGTTTCCCAAACCTCAAAATGCCTATAAATACACCCCTCACTACACCCACAATTCAGTTTTACAAACTTTGCCTCCTATGGAGGTGGTGAAGTAAGTTTGTGCTAAGATTTCTACGTTGATATGCGCTTCTCAGCTTTTTTGAAGCCTGTTTCCTCTCAGAGTACAGTGAATGTCAGAGGGATGTGAAGGGAGTATTACCTATTGAATGCAATGGTTTTCCTCACGGGGATCTATTTCATAGGTTCTCTGTTATCGGTCGTAGAGATTCATCTCCTACCTCCCTTTTCAGACCGACGATATACTCTCATATTCCATTACCTCTACTGATAACTGTTTCAGTACTGGTTTGGCTATCTGCTATATGTGGATGGGTGTCTTCAGGTAAGTATGTTTTCATTACTTAAGACACTCTCAGCTATGGTTTGGCACTTTATGTATTTATATAAAGTTCTAAATATATGTATTGTACTTATATTTGCCATGATTCAGGTTTCAGTATACCGTATTGTCCCGAGTATAGGCCGCACTTTTTTCCCCTAATGCAAGTCTTTAAATTAGGGGTGCGGCCTATACTCAGGATGTTGCCCAAAAACAATATACAAATACCGGCATACTGTAAGTTGAACAGGTTGGGGTTAGGCGGAAGCGGAAGCACAGTGTTTGTTGCAGGGAGGGTTTCCTGGAGACTCCACTAGCCGCCGCTGACATCCTAAGCCACCGCCGGGATGATCATGACTCCCCACTTAAAGTTGCACTCAGGAGCAGCGAGTTTAACATGGAGAGCGCAGCCAGACAAGAGGGACAACGAGCCATCACCCCAGCACACCACTGCTGCCCAGGATGTCAGGAGCACAGGATGGGAGTGGAAGGGGTTTAATATTGCACGTTACCATCTGTGACACAGCGCCTGAGATAACAGGTGCCACCTTATGTGTATGTGCTGAGGGTGAGAAGTTATGTGGTGAGGAGAGGGTTATGATTTATGAAGGGTGCTAAGAGGGTGAGGATGGCTAATGGGAGGTACCGGTAGTTACGGTAATAGAGTAGTGGGCACTGTGCGAGGTAAGGAAGCTGAGTGGGTTAAGAAGAGGCAGCCTGTGGTTATGAGGGGGATGTGTGTGTGTGGGGGCGGGAGGTTAAGGGGACTTACCTTATCTGTTATGGAGGGAGGGGGTCTGTGTGTGAGGGAGATAGGGGGCTGAGAGGGTGAGGAGGCCTGAGGGGAGGTAGTTACCTTTAATAGGGTGAGTTGTGGGCACTGTGTGAGGGAAGGAGGCTGACTGGGTTAAGAGGAGGCAGCCTGTGAGGGTTATGATGGGGCTGTGTGTGTGAGGGGGAGGGTAAGGAGACTTATCTGTCAGGGAGAGAGGCTAAGAGTTAAAAATGTAATTTCTTTAAAATGACACCAAACTTTAAGGGTGCGGCTTAAAATCAGGAGCGGCCTATACTCGGAACAATGCGGTATTTCCTTTTGCAGACTGTCAGTTTCATATCTGGGAAATGCATTTTTTAGAAATTTATTTCTTACCTGGGGTGTAGTGTTTTTTTCAATTGACTGTCTTTTTCTATATCGCGGGCAGAATTAGGCTCGCGAGGGCACAAAATGCTAATGTTTATTGCGTCATTTTTGGCGCAAGATTTTTTGGCGGGAAGTTACGTTCGTTGGCGCAAATTCGTAATTTCCGGTGTCTTAGTTTACGCCAGGTCCTTTCCCAAGGTTGCATCATCTGTGACGCGCGTGTGTCGTTTCCGGACGTTTTTTGGCGCCAAAAAATATTTTTCTGTTTGTTGTGCGTCATACTTGGCACCAGATATTTTCATTATTTTAGACCCCATTCCTATTTGCCTCTTGCCTTTTTCTATGTCAGAGGGCTATTCTGTTTGCATTTTTTCCCATTCCTGAAACTGCCATATAAGGAAATTGATACTTTTGCTTTATATGTTGTTTTCTTTCATGTAATTAGCAAGAGTCCATGAACTAGTATGGGATATACATGCCTACCAGGATGGGCAAAGTTTCCCAAACCTCAAAATGCCTATAAATACACCCCTCACCACACCCACAAATCAGTTTTACAAACTTTGCCACCCATGGAGGTGGTGAAGTAAGTTTGTGCTAGATTCTTAGTTGATATGCGCTTCGCAGCAGGCTGGAGCCCGGTTTTCCTCTCAGTGTGCAGTGAATGTCAGAGGGATGTGAAGAGAGTATTGCCTATTTGAATTCAATGATCTCCTTCTACGGGGTCTATTTCATAGGTTCTCTGTTATCGGTCGTAGAGATTCATCTCTTACCTCCCTTTTCAGATCGACGATATACTCTTATATATACCATTACCTCTACTGATTCTCGTTTCAGTACTGGTTTGGCTTTCTACTACATGTAGATGAGTGTCCTGGGGTAAGTAAGTCTTATTTTTGTGACACTCTAAGCTATGGTTGGGCACTTTTATATAAAGTTCTAAATATATGTGTTTAAACATTTATTTGCCTTGATTCAGGATGTTCAACATTCCTTATTTCAGACAGTCAGTTTCATTATTTGGGATAATGCATTTGAAATAATCAATTTTTCTTACCTTAAAATTTGACTTTTTTCCCTGTGGGCTGAAAATGCTTCATTTTATTGCGTCATTCTTGGCGCGGACTTTTTTGGCGCAAAAATTTTCTTTGTCATTTCCGGCGTCATACTTGTCGCCGGAAGTTGCATCATTTTTTTGACGTTTTTGCGCCAAAAATGTCTGCGTTACCGGATGTGGCGTCATTTTTGGCGCTTAAAGCATTTAGGCGCCAAATAATGTGGGCGTCTTTTTTGGCGCTAAAAAATATGGGCGTCATTATTGTCTCCACATTATTTAAGTCTCATTGTTTATTTGCTTCTGGTTGCTAGAAGCTTGTTCATTGGCATTTTTTCCCATTCCTGAAACTGTCTTTTAAGGAATTTGATCAATTTTGCTTTATATGTTGTTTTTTCTATTACATATTGCAAGATGTCTCAGATTGACCCTGAATCAGAAGATACTTCTGGAAAATTGCTGCCTGATGCTGGATCTACCAAAGTTAAGTGTATTTGTTGTAAACTTGTGGTATCTGTTCCTCCGGCTGTTGTTTGTAATGAATGTCATGACAAACTTGTTAATGCAGATAATATTTCCTTTAGTAATGTTCCATTACCTGTTGCTGTTCCATCAACATCTAATATTCAGGGTGTTCCTGTTAACATAAGAGATTTCTCCAACATAGGTGTGTCCGGTCCACGGCGTCATCCTTACTTGTGGGATATTCTCTTCCCCAACAGGAAATGGCAAAGAGCCCAGCAAAGCTGGTCACATGATCCCTCCTAGGCTCCGCCTTCCCCAGTCATTCTCTTTGCCGTTGTACAGGCAACATCTCCACGGAGATGGCTTAGAGTTTTTTGGTGTTTAACTGTAGTTTTTATTATTCAATCAAGAGTTTGTTATTTTAAAATAGTGCTGGTATGTACTATTTACTCTGAAACAGAAAAGAGATGAAGATTTCTGTTTGTAAGAGGAAAATGATTTTAGCAACCGTTACTAAAATCGATGGCTGTTTCCACACAGGACTGTTGAGAGGAATTAACTTCAGTTGGGGGAAACAGTGAGCAGACTTTTGCTGCTTGAGGTATGACACATTTCTAACAAGACGATGTAATGCTGGAAGCTGTCATTTTCCCTATGGGATCCGGTAAGCCATTTTTATTACATAAAGAAAAAAAGGGCTTCACAAGGGCTTTTAAGACTGTAGACATTTTCTGGGCTAAAACGATTTATATATAAGCATATTTTATACTTCATAGCCTTGAGGAATTATTTTAATCTTGGGAATTATGTAAAATAACCGGCAGGCACTGTATTGGACACCTTATTCTCTAGGGGCTTTCCCTAATCATAGGCAGAGTCTCATTTTCGCGCCTCTATTGCGCACTTGTTTTTGGGAAGCATGACATGCAGATACATGTGTGAGGAGCTCTGATACATATAAAAGACTTTCTGAAGGCGTCATTTGGTATCGTATTCCCCTTTGGGCTTGGTTGGGTCTCAGCAAAGCAGATACCAGGGACTGTAAAGGGGTTAAATATAAAAATGGCTCCGGTTCCGTTATTTTAAGGGTTAAAGCTTCCAAATTTGGTGTGCAATACTTTTAAGGCTTTAAGACACTGTGGTGAAATTTTGGTGAATTTTGAACAATTCCTTCATACTTTTTCACATTTGCAGTAATAAAGTGTGTTCAGTTTAAAATTTAAAGTGACAGTAACGGTTTTATTTTAAAACGTTTTTTGTACTTTGTTATCAAGTTTATGCCTGTTTAACATGTCTGAACTACCAGATAGACTGTGTTCTGTATGTGGGGAAGCCAAGGTTCCTTCTCATTTAAATAGATGTGATTTATGTGACACAAAATTTAGAGAAAATGATGCCCAAGATGATTCCTCAAGTGAGGGGAGTAAGCATGGTACTGCATCATCCCCTCCTTCGTCTACACCAGTCTTGCCCACACAGGAGGCCCCTAGTACATCTAGTGCGCCAATACTCCTTACTATGCAACAATTAACGGCTGTAATGGATAATTCTATCAAAAACATTTTAGCCAAAATGCCCACTTATCAGCGAAAGCGCGACTGCTCTGTTTTAGAAAATACTGAAGAGCATGAGGACGCTGATGATATTGGTTCTGAAGTGCCCCTACACCAGTCTGAGGGGGCCAGGGAGGTTTTGTCTGAGGGAGAAATTTCAGATTCAGGGAAAATTTCTCAACAAGCTGAACCTGATGTGATTACATTTAAATTTAAATTGGAACATCTCCGCGCTCTGCTTAAGGAGGTGTTATCTACTCTGGATGATTGTGAGAATTTGGTCATTCCAGAGAAATTATGTAAAATGGACAAGTTCCTAGAGGTCCCGGGGCCCCCCGAAGCTTTTCCTATACCCAAGCGGGTGGCGGACATTGTAAATAAAGAATGGGAAAGGCCCGGTATACCTTTTGTCCCTCCCCCCATATTTAAGAAATTGTTTCCTATGGTCGACCCCAGAAAGGACTTATGGCAGACAGTCCCCAAGGTCGAGGGGGCGGTTTCTACTCTAAACAAACGCACCACTATACCCATAGAAGATAGTTGTGCTTTCAAAGATCCTATGGATAAAAAATTAGAGGGTTTGCTTAAAAAGATGTTTGTTCAGCAAGGTTACCTTCTACAACCAATTTCATGCATTGTTCCTGTCACTACAGCAGCGTGTTTCTGGTTCGATGAACTAGAAAAGGCGCTCAATAAAGATTCTTCTTATGAGGAGATTATGGACAGAATTCATGCTCTCAAATTGGCTAATTCTTTCACCCTAGACGCCTCTTTGCAATTGGCTAGGTTAGCGGCGAAAAATTCTGGTTTTGCTATCGTGGCGCGCAGAGCGCTTTGGCTAAAATCTTGGTCAGCGGATGCGTCTTCCAAGAACAAATTGCTTAACATTCCTTTCAAGGGGAAAACGCTGTTTGGCCCTGACTTGAAAGAGATTATTTCTGATATCACTGGGGGCAAGGGCCACGCCCTTCCTCAGGATAGGTCTTTCAAGGCCAAAAATAAACCTAATTTTCGTCCCTTTCGCAGAAACGGACCAGCCCCAAGTGCTACGTCCTCTAAGCAAGAGGGTAATACTTCTCAAGCCAAGCCAGCCTGGAGGCCAATGCAAGGCTGGAACAAAGGTAAGCAGGCCAAGAAACCTGCCACTGCTACCAAGACAGCATGAGATGTTGGCCCCCGATCCGGGTCCGGATCTGGTGGGGGGCAGACTCTCTCTCTTCGCTCAGGCTTGGGCAAGAGATGTTCTGGATCCTTGGGCGCTAGAAATAGTCTCCCAAGGTTATCTTCTGGAATTCAAGGGGCTTCCCCCAAGGGGGAGGTTCCACAGGTCTCAATTGTCTTCAGACCACATAAAAAAACAGGCATTCTTACATTGTGTAGAAGACCTGTTAAAAATGGGAGTGATTCATCCTGTTCCATTAGGAGAACAAGGGATGGGGTTCTACTCCAATCTGTTCGTAGTTCCCAAAAAAGAGGGAACATTCAGACCAATCTTAGATCTCAAGATCCTAAACAAGTTTCTCAAGGTTCCATCGTTCAAAATGGAAACCATTCGAACAATTCTTCCTTCCATCCAGGAAGGTCAATTCATGACCACGGTGGATTTAAAGGATGCGTATCTACATATTCCTATCCACAAGGAACATCATCGGTTCCTAAGGTTCGCATTTCTGGACAAGCATTACCAGTTTGTGGCACTTCCGTTCGGATTAGCCACTGCTCCAAGAATTTTCACAAAGGTACTAGGGTCCCTTCTAGCGGTGCTAAGACCAAGGGGCATTGCAGTAGTACCTTACTTGGACGACATACTGATTCAAGCGTCGTCCCTTCCACAAGCAAAGGCTCACACGGACATTGTCCTGGCCTTTCTCAGATCTCACGGGTGGAAAGTGAACGTAGAAAAAAGTTCTCTATCTCCGTCAACAAGGGTTCCCTTCTTGGGTACAATAATAGACTCCTTAGAAATGAGGATTTTTCTGACAGAGGCCAGAAAATCAAAACTTCTAAACTCTTGTCAAATACTTCATTCTGTTCCTCTTCCTTCCATAGCGCAGTGCATGGAAGTAATAGGTTTGATGGTAGCGGCAATGGACATAGTTCCTTTTGCGCGAATTCATCTAAGACCATTACAACTGTGCATGCTCAGTCAGTGGAATGGGGACTATACAGACTTGTCTCCGACGATACAAGTAGATCAGAGGACCAGAGATTCACTCCGTTGGTGGCTGTCCCTGGACAACCTGTCACAGGGGATGAGCTTCCGCAGACCAGAGTGGGTCATTGTCACGACCGACGCCAGTCTGGTGGGCTGGGGCGCGGTCTGGGGACCCCTGAAAGCTCAGGGTCTTTGGTCTCGGGAAGAATCTCTTCTCCCGATAAATATTCTGGAACTGAGAGCGATATTCAATGCTCTCAAGGCTTGGCCTCAGCTAGGCCAAGTTCATACGGTTTCAATCAGACAACATGACGACTGTTGCGTACATCAACCATCAGGGGGGAACAAGGAGTTCCCTGGCGATGGAAGAAGTGACCAAAATCATTCAATGGGCGGAGACTCACTCCTGCCACTTGTCTGCAATCCACATCCCAGGAGTGGAAAATTGGGAAGCGGATTTTCTGAGTCGTCAGACATTTCATCCGGGGGAGTGGGAACTCCATCCGGAAATCTTTGCCCAAATTACTCAATTGTGGGGCATTCCAGACATGGATCTGATGGCCTCTCGTCAGAACTTCAAGGTTCCTTGCTACGGGTCCAGATCCAGGGATCCCAAGGCGACTCTAGTAGATGCACTAGTAGCACCTTGGACCTTCAAACTAGCTTATGTATTCCCGCCGTTTCCTCTCATCCCCAGGCTGGTAGCCAGGATCAATCAGGAGAGGGCATCGGTGATCTTGATAGCTCCTGCGTGGCCACGCAGGACTTGGTATGCAGACCTGGTGAATATGTCATCGGCTCCACCATGGAAGCTACCTTTGAGACGAGACCTTCTTGTTCAAGGTCCGTTCGAACATCCGAATCTGGTCTCACTCCAACTGACTGCTTGGAGATTGAACGCTTGATCTTATCAAAGCGAGGGTTCTCAGATTCTGTCATTGATACTCTTGTTCAGGCCAGAAAGCCTGTAACTAGAAAAATTTACCACAAAATATGGAAAAAATATATCTGTTGGTGTGAATCTAAAGGATTCCCTTGGGACAAGATAAAAATTCCTAAGATTCTATCCTTTCTTCAAGAAGGTTTGGAGAAAGGATTATCTGCAAGTTCTTTGAAGGGACAGATTTCTGCCTTGTCTGTGTTACTTCACAAAAAGCTGGCAGCTGTGCCAGATGTTCAAGCCTTTGTTCAGGCTCTGGTTAGAATCAAGCCTGTTTACAAACCTTTGACTCCTCCTTGGAGTCTCAATTTAGTTCTTTCAGTTCTTCAGGGGGTTCCGTTTGAACCCTTACATTCCGTTGATATTAAGTTATTATCTTGGAAAGTTTTGTTTTTGGTTGCAATTTCTTCTGCTAGAAGAGTTTCAGAATTATCTGCTCTGCAGTGTTCTCCTCCTTATCTGGTGTTCCATGCAGATAAGGTGGTTTTGCGTACTAAACCTGGTTTTCTTCCAAAAGTTGTTTCTAACAAAAACATTAACCAGGAGATAGTCGTGCCTTCTTTGTGTCCGAATCCAGTTTCAAAGAAGGAACGTTTGTTGCACAATTTGGATGTAGTGCGTGCTCTAAAATTCTATTTAGATGCTACAAAGGATTTTAGACAAACATCTTCCTTGTTTGTTGTTTATTCTGGTAAAAGGAGAGGTCAAAAAGCAACTTCTACCTCTCTCTCTTTTTGGCTTAAAAGCATCATCAGATTGGCTTACGAGACTGCTGGACGGCAGCCTCCTGAAAGAATCACAGCTCATTCCACTAGGGCTGTGGCTTCCACATGGGCCTTCAAGAACGAGGCTTCTGTTGATCAGATATGTAAGGCAGCGACTTGGTCTTCACTGCACACTTTTACTAAATTTTACAAATTTGATACTTTTGCTTCTTCTGAGGCTATTTTTGGGAGAAAGGTTTTGCAAGCCGTGGTGCCTTCCATCTAGGTGACCTGATTTGCTCCCTCCCTTCATCCGTGTCCTAAAGCTTTGGTATTGGTTCCCACAAGTAAGGATGACGCCGTGGACCGGACACACCTATGTTGGAGAAAACAGAATTTATGTTTACCTGATAAATTACTTTCTCCAACGGTGTGTCCGGTCCACGGCCCGCCCTGGTTTTTTTAATCAGGTCTGATAATTTATTTTCTTTAACTACAGTCACCACGGTATCATATGATTTCTCCTATGCAAATATTCCTCCTTTACGTCTGTCGAATGACTGGGGAAGGCGGAGCCTAGGAGGGATCATGTGACCAGCTTTGCTGGGCTCTTTGCCATTTCCTGTTGGGGAAGAGAATATCCCACAAGTAAGGATGACGCCGTGGACCGGACACACCGTTGGAGAAAGTAATTTATCAGGTAAACATAAATTCTGTTTTTGTTTCTAAATCTATTAAGAAGGCTATGTCTGTTATTCCTCCTTCTAGTAAACGTAAAAGGTCTTTTAAAACTTCTAATTTTTCAGATGAATTTTTAAATGAACATCATCATTCTGATTCTGATAATGATTCCTCTGGTTCAGAGGATTCTGTTTCAGAGGTTGATACTGATAAATCTTCATATTTATTTAAAATGGAATTTATTCGTTCTTTGCTTAAAGAAGTCTGAATTGCATTAGAAATAGAGGAATCTGGTCCTCTTGATACTAAATCTAAACGTTTGAATACGGTTTTTAAACCTCCTGTAGTTATTCCAGAGGTTTTTCCCGTCCCTGATGCTATTTCTGAAGTAATTTCTAGGGAATGGAATAATTTGGGTAATTCTTTTACTCCTTCTAAACGGTTTAAGCAATTATATCCTGTGCCATCTGACAGATTAGAGTTTTGGGACAAAATCCCTAAGGTTGATGGGGCTATCTCTACTCTTGCTAAACGTACTACTATTCCTAGGGCAGATAGTACTTCCTTTAAGGATCCTTTAGATAGGAAAATTGAATCCTTTCTAAGAAAAGCTTACTTATGTTCAGGTAATCTTCTTAGACCTGCTATATCTTTGGTGGATGTTGCTGCAGCCTCAACTTTCTGGTTGGAAGCTTTAGCACAACAAGTAACAGATCATAATTCTCTTAGCATTGTTAATCTTCTTCAACATGCTAATAACTTTATTTGTGATGCCATCTTTGATATCATTAGGGTTGATGTCAGGTATATGTCTTTAGCTATTTTAGCTAGAAGAGCTTTATGGTTTACAACTTGGAATGCTGATATGTCTTCTAAGTCAACTTTGCTTTCCCTTTCTTTCCAGGGTAATAAATTGTTTGGTTCACAATTGGATTCTATTATTTCAACTGTTACTGGGGGGAAAGGAACTTTTTTACCACAGGATAAAAAATCTAAAGGTAAATTTAGGTCTGCTAATCATTTTCGTTCCTTTCGTCACAATAAGGAACAAAAGCCTGATCCTTCCCCTACAGGAGCGGTATCAGTTTGGAAACCATCTCCAGTCTGGAATAAATCCAAGCCTTTTAGAAAGCCAAAGCCAGCTCCCAAGTCCACATGAAGGTGCGGCCCTCATTCCAGCCCAGCTGGTAGGGGGCAGATTACGATTTTTCAAAGAAATTTGGATCAATTCGATTCACAATCTTTGGATCCAGAACATTGTTTCACAAGGGTACAGAATAGGCTTCAAGATAAGGCCTCCTGCAAGAAGATTTTTTCTTTCCCGTGTCCCAATAAATCCAGTGAAGGCTCAAGCATTTCTGAAATGTGTTTCAGATCTAGAGTTGGCTGGAGTAATTATGCCAGTTCCAGTTCTGGAACAGGGGCTGGGGTTTTACTCAAATCTCTTCATTGTACCAAAGAAGGAGAATTCCTTCAGGCCAGTTCTGGATTTAAAAATATTGAATCGTTATGTAAGGATACCAACATTCAAAATGGTAACTATAAGGACTATTCTGCCTTTTGTTCAGCAAGGGCATTATATGTCCACAATAGATTTACAGGATGCATATCTTCATATTCCGATTCATCCAGATCACTTTCAGTTTCTGAGATTCTCTTTTCTAAACAAGCATTACCAGTTTGTGGCTCTGCCGTTTGGCCTAGCAACAGCTCCAAGGATTTTTACAAAGGTTCTCGTGCCCTTCTGTCTGTAATCAGAGAACAGGGTATTGTGGTATTTCCTTATTTGGACGATATCTTGGTACTTGCTCAGTCTTCACATTTAGCAGAATCTCATACGAATCGACTTGTATCGTTTCTTCAAGAACATGGTTGGAGGATCAATTTACCAAAGAGTTCATTGATTCCTCAGACAAGGGTAACCTTTTAAGGTTTCCAGATAGATTCAGTGTCCATGACTCTGTCTCTGACGGACAAGAGACGTCTGAAATTGGTTTCAGCTTGTCGAAACCTTCAGTCTCAATCATTCCCTTCGGTAGCCTTATGCATGGAAATTCTAGGTCTTATGACTGCTGCATCGGATGCGATCCCCTTTGCTCGTTTTCACATGCGACCTCTTCAGCTCTGTATGCTGAACCAGTGGTGCAGGGATTATACAAAGATATGTCAATTAATATCTTTAAAACCGATTGTACGACACTCTCTGACGTGGTGGACAGACCACCATCGTTTAGTTCAGGGGGCTTCTTTTGTTCTTCCGACCTGGACTGTAATCTGAACAGATGCAAGTCTGACAGGTTGGGGAGCTGTTTGGGGGTCTCTGACAGCACAAGGGGTTTGGGAATCTCAGGAGGAGAGATTACCAATCAACATTTTGGAACTCCGTGCAATTTTCACAGCTCTTCAGTCGTGGCCTCTTCTAAAGAGAGAGTCGTTCATTTGTTTTCAGACGGACAATGTCACAACCGTGGCATATGTCAATCATCAAGGAGGGACTCACAGTCCTCTGGCTATGAAAGAAGTATCTCGAATACTGGTATGGGCGGAATCCAGCTCCTGTCTAATTTCTGCGGTTCATATCCCAGGTATAGACAATTGGGAAGCGGATTATCTCAGTCGCCAAACGTTACATCCGGGCGAATGGTCTCTTCACCCAGAGGTATTTCTTCAGATTGTTCAAATATGGGGACTTCCAGAAATAGATCTGATGGCTTCTCATCTAAACAAAAAGCTTCCCAGGTATCTGTCCAGATCCAGGGATCCTCAGGCGGAAGCAGTGGATGCATTGTCACTTCCTTGGAAGTATCATCCTGCCTATATCTTTCCGCCTCTAGTTCTTCTTCCAAGAGTGATTTCTAAGATTCTAAAAGAGCGTTCGTTTGTTCTGCTGGTGGCTCCAGCATGGCCTCACAGGTTTTGGTATGCGGATCTTGTCCGGATGGCTACTTGCCAACCGTGGACTCTTCCGTTAAGACCAGACCTTCTGTCGCAAGGTCCTTTTTTCCATCAGGATCTCAAATCCTTAAATTTGAAGGTATGGAGATTGAACGCTTGATTCTCAGTCATAGAGGTTTCTCTGACTCCGTAATAAATACTATGTTACAGGCTCGTAAATCTGTATCTAGGAAGATATATTATCGAGTCTGGAAGACTTACATTTCTTGGTGTTCTTCTCATCATTTTTCTTGGCATTCTTTTAGAATTCCTAGAATTTTACAGTTTCTTCAGGATGGTTTGGATAAAGGTTTGTCTGCAAGTTCCTTGAAGGGACAAATCTCTGCTCTTTCTGTTCTTTTTCACAGAAAGATTGCTAGTCTTCCTGATATTCATTGTTTTGTACAAGCTTTGGTTCGTATAAAACCTGTTATTAAGTCAATTTCCCCTCCTTGGAATTTGAATTTGGTTCTGGGGGCTCTTCAAGCTCCTCCGTTTGAACCTATGCATTCGCTGGATATTAAATTACTTTCTTGGAAAGTTTTGTTTCTTTTGGCCATCTCTTCTGCTAGAAGAGTTTCTGAATTATCTGCTCTTTCTTGTGAGTCTCCTTTTCTGATTTTTCATCAGGATAAGGCGGTGTTGCGAACTTCATTTACATTTTTTTAAAAATTGAAATATTATGTTGAAGCTACTAAAGATTTCAGAAAGACTTCTAGTCTATTTGTTATCTTTTCTGGTTCTAGGAAAGGTCAGAAGGCTTCTGCCATTTCCTTGGCATCTTGGTTAAAGTCTTTGATTCATCATGCTTATGTTGAGT
This sequence comes from Bombina bombina, assembly GCF_027579735.1. NCBI lineage: Eukaryota > Metazoa > Chordata > Amphibia > Anura > Bombinatoridae > Bombina > Bombina bombina. The sequence continues at coordinate 372,448,054 of NC_069501.1, forward strand.
CGGGTAGATCTCCGCCTCAAAGGATTACAGCTCATTCGACTAGGTCAGTCTCTACTTCCTGGGCATTTAAGAATGAAGCTTCGGTTGATCAGATTTGCAAAGCAGCAACTTGGTCTTCTTTGCATACTTTTTACTAAATTCTACCATTTTGATGTGTTTTCTTCTTCTGAAGCAGTTTTTGGTAGAAAAGTACTTCAGGCAGCTGTTTCAGTTTGATTCTTCTGCTTATAATTTCAGTTTTTTTCATTATAAGATTTAAACTTTGTTTTGGGTGTGGATTATTTTTCAGCGGAATTGGCTGTCTTTATTTTATCCCTCCCTCTCTAGTGACTCTTGCGTGGAAGATCCACATCTTGGGTATTCATTATCCCATACGTCACTAGCTCATGGACTCTTGCTAATTACATGAAAGAAAACATAATTTATGTAAGAACTTACCTGATAAATTCATTTCTTTCATATTAGCAAGAGTCCATGAGGCCCACCCTTTTTGTGGTGGTTACGATTTTTTTGTATAAAGCACAATTATTCCAATTCCTTATTTTTTATGCTTTCGCACTTTTTTCTTATCACCCCACTTCTTGGCTATTCGTTAAACTGATTTGTGGGTGTGGTGAGGGGTGTATTTAGAGTTATTTTGAGGTTTGGGAAACTTTGCCCCTCCTGGTAGGAATGTATATCCCATACGTCACTAGCTCATGGACTCTTGCTAATATGAAAGAATTGAATTTATCAGGTAAGTTCTTACATAAATTATGTTTTTTCTCTTACATTTTGCAAGATGTCTCAATCTGTTCCTGTCTCAGAAAACACTGTTGGAATCCTGCTGACTGATAACAGTTCTACCAAAGCTAAGTACATTTGTTGTAATCTTATGGAGATTATATCTTCAGCTGTGGTTTGTAATAAGTTGTCATGATAAACTTTTACATGCAGAGAATGTGTCCATCAGTAATAATACATTGCCTGTTGCTGTTCTTTTAACATCTAATGTACATATACCTGTGAATTTATAAGAATTTTTTGTTGATTCTATTCAGAAGGTTTTGTCTGCCATCCCGCCTTCTAATAAATGTAAAGGTCTTTTTAAACTTCTCATAAAGTTGATGAAATTTCAAATGACCGACAACATACTGAATTATCCTCCTCTGATGAGGATCTATCTGATTCAGAAGATCCTTCCTCAGATATTGACACTAACAAATCTACTTATTTATTTAAAATGGAGTACATTTGTTCTTTGTTGTAGAAGTGTTGATTATATTGGATATTGAGAAAACTAGTACTCTTGATTTTAAAGCTAGTAAACGTTTAAATTCTGTTTATAAACCTCCTGTGGTTATTTCAGAGGTTTTTTTCAGTTCCTGGTGCTATTTCTGATATGATTTCTAACAAATGGAATAGGCCTGGTACTTCTTTTATTCCTTCTTTAAGGTTAAAAAATTGTATCCTTTGCCAGCAATTAGATTGGAGTTTTTGGAAAAGATCCCCAAAATTGATGGGGCTATCTCTACTCTTGCTAAACGTTCTACTATTCCTACGGAAGATAGTATTTCTTGTTAAGATCCTTTAGATAGGAAACTTGAATCTTATCTAAGGGAAGCTTATTTATTTTCAGGTCTTCTTCTTAGGCCTGCAATTTCTTTGGCTGATGTTGCAGCTGCTTCAACTTTTTGGTTGGAAACTTTATCGCATCAAGTGTTGAGTCATGATTTGTCTAGCATTGTTAACTTGATTCAACATGCTAATAATTTCATTTGTGATGCCATTTTTTGTTATCATCAAAATTGATGTTAAATCTCTGTCTTTAGCTATTTTAGCTAAAAGAGCTTTGTGGTTTAAATCTTGGAATGCTAATATGACTTTTAAGTCCAGATTGCTATTTCTTTCCTTCCAAGGTAATACATTATTTGGTTCAGTTGGATTCAATATTTTCAACTGTCACTGGGGGAAGGGAGTTTTTTTGCCTCAAGATAAGATCTAAGGGTAAATTTAAAGCTTCTAACCGTTTTTATTCTTAAATAAGGAACAGAAACCTAATTCTTCCCCAAGGAATCTGTTTCCAATTGGAAGCCTTCTTCAAATTGGAATAAATCCAAGCCATTTAAGAGATCAAAGCCAGCCCCTAAATCCGCATGAAGGTGCAGCTCTTATTCCATCTCAGCTGGTAGGGGGCAGATTAAGATTTTTTTAAGATGTTTGGATCAATTCGGTCCAAAATCATTGGATTCAGAATATTGTCTCTCAGGGGTACAGAATAGGATTCAGAGAAAGACCGCCTGTGAGAAGATTTTTTTCTCTCACGCATTCCAGCAAACTCGGTAAAAGCTCAGGCTTTCCTGAAGTGTGTTTCAGACCTGGAATTATCTGGGGTAATCATGCCAGTTCCGTTTCAGGAACAGAGTCTGGGGTTTTATTCAAGTCTATTCATTGTCCCAAAGAAAGTAATTTCATTCAGACCAGTTTTGGATCTAAAAATATGTAAGAGTACCAACTTTCAGAATGGTTACTATAAGATCTATTCTGCTTTTTTTTCAGCAAGGGCATTATATGCCCACAATAGACTTACAGGATGCATATCATTTTCTGATTCAACCAGATTGCTTTCAATTTCTGAGATTCTCTTTTTTAGACGAGCATTACCAATTTGTTGCTCTTCCTTTTTGGCCTAGCGACAGCTCTAGTAATCTTTTCAAAGGTTCTTGGTGTCCTACTCTCCGTTATAAGAGAGCGGGGTGTTGCGGTGTTTCCTTATTTTGATGATATCTTGGTACTTGCTCAGTCTTTACGTTCTGCAGAATCTCACACAAATCAACTACTGTTTCTTCAAAGACATGTTTGGAGGATCAATTTACCAAAAAGTTCCTTGATTCCTCAGACAAGGGTCACCTTTTTAGTTTTCAAGATAGATTCAGTGTCCATGACTCTGTCTCTAACAGACAAGAGACAATTTAAATTGGTTTCAGCTTGTCGGAACCTTCAGTCTCTATTATTCCCTTCAGTAGCTATGTGCATGGAAGTTTTAGGTCTCATGACTGCAGCATCGGACATGATTCTCTTTGCTCGTCGTTATATGAGACCTCTCCAGCTTTGTATGCTGAATCAATGGTTCAGGGATTATTCAAGGATATCACAATTAATATCCTTAAATCCCAGTGTTTGTCTATCTCTGACTTGGTGGTTGGATCATCATCGTATAGTTCTAGGGGCCTCTTTGGTTCGTCCATCCTGGACTGTGATCACAACAGATGCAAGTCTTTTCAGGTTGGGGAGCTGTTTGGGGATCTCTGACAGCACAAGGGGATTGGAAATCTCAAGAGGCGAGATTGCCAATAAATATTTTTGAACTCCGTGCAATTTTCAGGGCTCTTCACGCTTGGCCTCTGTTGAAGAGAGAACCGTTCATTTGTTTTCAGACGGACAATATCACAGCTGTGGCATATGTCAATTATCAGAGTAGGACTCACAGTCCCCTAGCTATGATAGAAGTATCTTGAATACTTTCGTGGGCGGAATCCAGCTTTTGCCTAATTTCTGTGGTACATATCCCAGGTGTAGACAGTTGAGAAGCGGATTATCTCAGCCGTCAGACTTTACATCCGGGGGAGAGGTCTCTCCATCCAGATGTATTTTCTCAGATTGTTCAGATGTGGGGTTTTCCAGAAATAGATCTGATGGCTTCTCGTCTAAACAAGAAACTCCGTAGGTACCTGTCCAGGTCCCCCGGGATCTTCAGGCGGAAGCAGTGGTTGCATTGACACTTCCTTGGTGCTACCAACCTGCTTATATTTTCCCGCCTCTAGTTCTTCTTCCAAGAGTGATATCCAAAATCATCATGGAACAGTCATTTGTATTGCTGGTAGCTTCAGCATGGCCTCACAGGTTTTGGTATGCAGATCTGGATGTCCAGTTGCCAACCTTGGTCTCTTCCATTTAGGTCGGATCTTCTGTTTCAAGGTCCTTTTTTTTCCATCAGGATTTCAAATCATTAAATTTGAAGGTATGGGAATTGAAAGCCTAGTGCTTAGTCATAGAGGTTTCTCTGACTCAGTGATTAATACTATGTTACAGGTTTGTAAATCTGTTTTTAGAAAGATTCATTATCGAGTTTGGAAAACTTATTTTCATGGTGTTCTTTTCATAAATTCGCTTGGCATTCTTTCAGAATTCCTAGATTTTTTTCAGTTTCTTCAGGATGGTTTGGATAAGGTTTTGTCTGCAAGTTCCTTGTAGGGACAAATCTTTGCTTTTTCTGTCTTATTTCACAGAAAGATTGTTAAGCTTCCTGATATTCACTGTTTTTAACAGGCTTTGTTTTGTATCAAGCCTATCATTAAATTAATCTCTACTCCTTGGAGTCTTAATTTGGTTTTGTGGGCTTTACAGGCTCCTCCATTTGAGCCTATGCATTCTTTGGCTTTTAAACTACTTTCTTGGAAAGTGTTGTTCCTTTTGGCCATCTCTTCTGCTAGAAGAGTTTCTGAATTATCTACTCTTTATTGTGAATCTTCTTTCTGATTTTTCATCAGGATAAGACGGTTTTGCGGACTTCATTTAAATTCTTTCCTAAGGTTGTGATTTCTAACAACATTAATAGAGAATTTGTTGTCCCTTCCTTGTGTCCTAATCCTAAGAATTCTTTGGAGAAATCCTTCCATTCTTTGGATGTGGTAAGAGCTTTGTTATATTATGTTGAAGCTACTAAAGATTTCAGGAAGACTTCTAGTCTATTTGTTATCTTTTCTGGTTCTAGGAAAGGTCAGAGGGCTTCGTGGTTAAAGCTTTGGTTTCATTCAGCTTATTTGGAGTCGGGTCAAGCCCCCTCTCAGAGAATTACAGTTCATTCTACTAGATAAGTCTCCACTTCGTAGGCTTTTTAAGAATGAAGCTTCAGTTGATCAGATTTGCAAAGCAGCAACTTGGTCTTCTTTGCATACATTTACTAAATTCTACAGTTTTTGATGTATTCGCTTCTTCGGAAGCAGTTTTTGGTAGAAAAGTTCTTCAGGCAGCTGTTTCAGTTTGATTCTTCTGCTTATGTTTTAAGTTTTTTCTTTTCATTTAATGAGAATTAACTTATATTTTGGGTTGTGGATTATTTTTTCAGAGAGAAATGGCTGTTTTTATTTTTATCCCTCCCTCTCTAGTGACTCTTTCGTGGAGTTCCACATCTTGGGTATTGCTATCCCATACATCAGTAGCTCATGGACTCTTGCCAATTACATGAAAGAAAACATAATTTATGTAAGAACTTACCTGATAAATTCATTTCTTTCATATTGACAAGAGTCCATGAGGCCCACCTTTTTTGTGGTGGTTATGATTTTTTTGTATAAAGCACAATTATTTCCAAATTTCTTTGTTGATGCTTTTTACTCCTTTCTTTATCACCCCACTTCTTGGCTATTCGTTAAACTGAATTGTGGGTGTGGCGAGGGGTGTATTTGTAGGCATTTTGAGGTTTTGGCGACTTTGCCCCTCCTGGTAGGATTGTATATCTCATATGTCACTAGCTCATGGACTCTTGCCAATATGAAAGAAATGAATTTATCAGGTAAGTTCTTACATAAATTATGTTATTTTATTTAGTTTTTCTCTTCAGGTCTTTCTATGGGGGGCTTATCTACTTCTTTTCTTAACGTACATTCAGAAATTAGCCCTGTAGCATCCTATAATGGCACAATATTTATTTTTTTCAAAACTGCTTCACCAGGAATTGTAAAAGATTCCAAAAATGTTCAGTGTTTTCTACCATACTCCATCTCTTGGTTCTCTCATCATACTATACACTAGGGAGGTGCAGGGGAGAAAAAAATGTTTTGCATGAAATTTTAATTACGGATATTCAAGGAAATTTGTTTCCCTCTAATATTCGTTCCCTGCACTAAATCGAATTTTCGTTAAAAAGTTTACCTGTAGCTACATACTTGCCTTAACCCTTTGAGTTGTAAGCACTTTCCCACCTGGGTGCTAAGCTGTGTTTTTTTTTTTTAATTTTTTAAAAATATTTTTTTTTCTTTTCAGATCCCCTGTAGCTCTGTAGCTGCTTAGATGCCTGAGATACAGGCTTCTAAGCAGCATGCCCCCTGCTCCTATACTTAATATTCAGCTAGATTACGAGTTTTGAGCGCCATAGGGAAATTAACCACCACCACAAAAGTGGCAGTATTTCACCTCCCTATAGCGCTGCTATATTTTAATAATTTAATGTATTTTATTTTATTGTAATGTTAGGTTTTAGTGTAAGGCAGGTTAGGTTTTAATTTACAGGTAACTTTGTATTTATTTTAATTAGGTAGCTAGTAAATAGTTAAAAACTATTTACTAACTAGTCTACCTAGTTGAAATAAATACAAACTTACCTGTGAAATAAAAATAAAACCTAAGATAACTACAATGTAACTATTAGTTATTTTGTAGCTAGTTTAGGTTTTTTTTTTACAGGTAAGTTTCTATTTAGTTTTAAATAGGAATTATTTAGGTAATAATTGTAAGTTTTATTTAGATTTATTTTAATTATATTTAAGTTAGGGGGTGTTAGGGTTAGGGTTACGTTAGGGTTATGGTTAGGGTTACGTTAGGGTTAGGTTTATGGGTTAATTTTTTTATGTAGTGATGTGGGAGGCTAGAGGTTTAGGGGTTAATAGTTTAATTTAGTATATTTCGTTGTGGGGGCTTGCGGTTTAGTGGTTAATAAGTTTATTATAGTGGCGGTGTGGGCGGACGGCAGATTAGGGGTTAATAATATTTAAATAGTGTTTGCGATGCGGGAGGGCGGCGGTTTAGGGGTTAATAGGTTTATTATAGTGGCAACTATGTCGGGGAGCGTGGGAATAGGGGGTTAATACATTTTAATAGTGACGGCAATGTCCGGAGCGGCAGATTAGGGGTTAATAATTTTATTTTAGTGTTTGCGATGCAGGAGGGCCTTAGTTTATGGGTGTTAGTGTACTTTGTGACAGTTTAGTTATGAGTTTTATGTTACAGCTTTAAAACTCATAACTACTGACTTTAGATGGCGGTACGGATCTTGTCATTTTAGGCTGTACCGCTCACTTTTTGGCCTCCCGGGCAAACTCGTAATACCGGCACTATGGAAGTCCCATTGACAAAGGACTTTTTTAAAAGTGCGGTACTGACGTTGCATGACGGCCAAAAAGGTGTGCAGTACACCTATTCTGACAATACTTTTAATAGCGGCGTTACGGAAAAAGCAGCGTTATGAAGCATAACGATGCTTTTTCACTCATAACGCAAAACTCGTAATCTAGCTGATAGTTCATTTTAAATAAAGTTGCGCAGTGACGTCACCCTGCTTAACTTGAAGCCCCGGCAATGCCTGTCACTATACAGATCCGATCGCCGGGGTAGGAGCGGGTGGGAGCCCCCAGATCTCCTTCAAGGTGGGAGAGTGTTGGCGACGGCTCTGAGCCGTCGTTAGCACCAGAGTGGGAAACTCTGCGACGGCTCAGAGCTGTCGTTAGCACTCAAGGGGTTACATGGATACTAAACCCAATTTTTTTCTTTAATTATTTAGATAGAGCGTGCAATTTTAAGCAACTTTCTAAATTACTTCTATTATCAATTTTTCTTCATTCTCCTGCTATCTTTATTTAAAAAGTAGGAATGTAAAGCTTCAGAGCAGGCCAATTTTTTTTCAGGACCTGGGTTATGCTTGCTTATTGATTTGCTAAATGTAGCCACCAATAAGCAGCGCTATCCAGAGTGCTGAACCTAAAAGGGGCTGGCTCCTAAGCTTTACATTCCTGCTTTTAAAATAAAGATAGCAAGAAAACAAAGAAAAAATGATAATAGGAGTAAATGAGAAAGTTGCTTAAAATTGCCTGCTCTATCTTAATCATGAAAGAAAATATTTGGGTTTAGTATCCCCTTAATCATCTTCTCACTCTACTCACCAACCATCTTTTTGCTAGAATCCTGGCCGCATTAACAGGATGCTTAACAGTTTGGCTCCCAGGACCTTTACTAAATGTTAATATGTACATAACATTTCGTTCATACAGGTGGTGAAAGCCCACAATCCATTATTTTGGGAATTACGCTTCCTCACCAGTACCTCAGTCTTGTTTTTGCCTCTGCTGAAGGTGGTGAAAGAATGAAGATATGCATTTGATTCTTCAGTGAGAGGGGTTCTCAGTTTGTGTTGTTTTTTTAATATTTTGTGTACATTTTTTGAGGCTTCTGCAAAAATATTTTGATGCACGTTGACGCACGCTGGTCTACGAGTCTGCATACATCAGCGTCAGCATGATAGTGTGCATGGTTTTTTGTCTCCCTTCTCTATTATATTTGATGTAAGTTTGATGTGCACTGTCTGGATCTAGTTTTTTTCATAAGGGGTAAGTCTCTCCCTTTCTTCATAAGCTCTTTTAATGGGGATATAATCATTTAACTTAGTTTTCTGCATTTTTTGCAGTCATGGAGCCTTGCAATTCTGTCCCTAAATCTGTCTTTGAAGCTAGGTAATTTAAACGTTTTACTACCATATTAAATGTTTATATTGTTGATGGGATCTCCAACCTATTCATTGTTCCATAAGTAGGAACTTTGAACAAGTTTCTCAAGTTCCTATTTTCGAAATGGAAACTATTTAAATTTTTCTGGGAGGTCAGTTTGTATCCTCAATAGATTTTACCTTTGCTTACCTTAGATGTTCTTATTTCTAGGAACATCATGGGTTTCTGAGATTTCCTTTTTCAGTTTGTTGCTCTTCTCTTTGGTCTAGCTACAGCTCTCAGAATATTTTCTAAGCTACTTGATACCCTCTTATCTGTAATCATTTTTCTGGGTATTGCAGTGTTTCCTGGTCTGGATGATATTGTGGTTCAATCAAGTTCCATCTTTTCATTCAGCAATATTTCTTTCCTGCAGAATGTTGTTGTTTCTTCAATAATATGGTTGGAAAGCCATTTTTCCAAACAGTTTACTGGTTCCTCGGATAAAGATTGCTTTTCTGTTTTTTTTTTATAGATTCAGTTTCTATGCGACTTTCTTTGGCAATGCAAAGACAGTTGAAGCTGGGGTTTGCCTGTCAGAACCTTCAGTCTCTGTGTTTTGTCTTCAGTTGCTCTTTGCTTGGAGGTGTCGTCGAGTCTCATGTTTTTGGCATTGGTTGCTATTCCGTTTGCTCGCTTCCATGTGAGTCTTCTTTAGCTTTGTATCTTTTTCCAATGATGCAGGAACCTTTCTCAGTTGTCTCGGAGGTCTCATTTACATTCCAGAACAAGTCTGTTGCTGTCTTTGTACAGGGGGCTTCTTTTGTCTGTAATCTGTAATCTCTACAGATGCAAGTTTTTCAGGATGGGGGATATCATCTGGGGTCTTTGAAGGCATAAGGAGTTTAGTTTTCTCAGGAGGCAAGGTTAGCTGTTGATGTTTTTAATCTCTGTGCAATATTCAGGGCCCTTCGTTGTTGACCTCTATTGTAGGGGATTTTTTTCTCTGTTTCAGAATAGACTATGTTACATCTGTAGCTTATGTCTATCATCAGTGGGGAACTTACAGTTCCCTAGTTATGAGGATTGTATCTCTATTTCTTTCCTGGGCAGAAGCTTTTTACGGCCTGATTTCTGCTGTTAATAACTCAGGACTGTATAACTGGAAATCATTTTTTTCTCAGTCTTCAGTTTTACCATTTGGAAGAGTGGTCTCTTCATCTGGTTATGTTCTATCAGCAAATATGTCTTTGGGGTCACCAAGAGATAGTTCTGATGCCTTCCCAATTAAATCTCAATTTTCCCAGGTACAGTGTAAATACCAGGGATCTAAACTGTGTTTGCGGATGTTCTGGTAGTTCAGTGGTCATTCTGACTAGCCTATATTTTTTATTATTATTCATTTTTTTTCTACTTGGAACCTTTATTTGATCTTGAGGATTTTGCAGGTTTTCTACTTCTTCCTCCTTACCTTTTTCTTCTGTTATGTGTGATCAGTCCACGGGTCATCATTACTTCTGGGATATAACTCCTCCCCAACAGGAAATGCAAGAGGATTCACCCAGCAGAGCTGCATATAGCTCCTCCCCTCTACGTCACTCCCAGTCATTCTCTTGCACCCAACGACTAGATAGGATGTGTGAGAGGACTATGGTGATTATACTTAGTTTTTATAACTTCAATCAAAAGTTTGTTATTTTACAATAGCACCGGAGCGTGTTATTGCCTCTCTGGCAGAGTTTGAAGAAGAATCTACCAGAGTTTTTTACTATGATTTTAACCGGAGTAGTTAAGATCATATTGCTGTTTCTCGGCCATCTGAGGGAGGTAAAAGCTTCAGATCAGGGGACAGCGGGCAAATGAATCTGCATTGAGGTATGTAGCAGTTTTTATTTTCTGAATGGAATTGATGAGAAAATCCTGCCATACCGTTATAATGACATGTATGTATACTCTACACTTCAGTATTCTGGGGATGGTACTTCACTGGAATTACTCTGTAAAAAATACATTAGACCTTTTAATAGGTATTTATTATGTTAAACGTTTTTGCTGGAATGTAGAATCGTTTGCATTTTCTGAGGTACTGAGTGAATAAATGTTTGGGCATTATTTTTTCCACTTGGCAGTTGCTTGTTTTAATTGTGACAGTTTCGTTTCTCTCTCACTGCTGTGTGTGAGGGGGAGGGGCCGTTTTTGGCGCTCTTTGCTACGCATCAAAAATTTCCAGTCAGTTACTCTTGTATTTCCTGCATGATCCGGTTCATCTCTAACAGAACTCAGGGGTCTTCAAACTTCTTTGAAGGGAGGTAGATTCTCTCAGCAGAGCTGTGAGACTTATATATTGACTGTGATTAAAAACGTTGCTCTGTTATTTTTACGTTTCAAATTTAATTATTGTTACTTTACTAATGGGAACAAACCTCTGCTAAAGGTTGTGTTGTTTTCAAGGATTGATGCTATAACAGTTTTTCAGTTCATTATTTCAACTGTCATTTAATCGTTTAGTGCTTCTTTGAGGCACAGTACGTTTTTGTTAAATAAGATTGTAACCAAGTTGCAAGTTTATTTGCTAGTGTGTTAAACATGTCTGATTCAGAGGAAGATACCTGTGTCATTTGTTCCAATGCCAAGGTGGAGCCCAATAGAAATTTATGTACTAACTGTATTGATGCTACTTTAAATAAAAGCCAATCTGTACAAATTGAACAAATTTCACCAAACAGCGAGGGGAGAGTTATGCCGACTAACTCGCCTCACGTGTCAGTACCTGCATCTCCCGCCCGGGAGGTGCGTGATATTGTGACGCCTAGTACATCTGGGCGGCCATTACAGATAACATTACAAGATATGGCTACTGTTATGACTGAAGTTTTGGCTAAATTACCAGAACTAAGGGGCAAGCGTGATCACTCTGGGGTGAGAACAGAGTGCGCTGATAATACTAGAGCCATGTCTGATACTGCGTCACAGCTTGCAGAGCATGAGGACGGAGAGCTTCATTCTGTGGGTGACGGTTCTGATCCAAACAGATTGGATTCAGATATTTCAAATTTTAAATTTAAATTGGAGAACCTCCGTGTATTACTAGGGGAGGTTTTAGCGGCTCTTAATGATTGTAACACTGTTGCAATACCAGAGAAATTGTGTAGGTTGGATAAATACTTTGCGGTACCGGCGAGTACTGACGTTTTTCCTATACCTAAGAGACTAACTGAAATTGTTACTAAGGAGTGGGATAGACCCGGTGTGCCGTTCTCACCCCCTCCAATATTTAGAAAAATGTTTCCAATAGACGCCACCACACGGGACTTATGGCAAACGGTCCCTAAGGTGGAGGGAGCAGTTTCTACTTTAGCTAAGCGTACCACTATCCCGGTGGAGGATAGCTGTGCTTTTTCAGATCCAATGGATAAAAAATTAGAGGGTTACCTTAAGAAAATGTTTGTTCAACAAGGTTTTATATTGCAACCCCTTGCATGCATCGCGCCGATTACGGCTGCGGCAGCATTTTGGATGGAGTCTCTGGAAGAGAACCTTAGTTCAGCTACGCTGGACGACATTACGGACAGGCTTAGAGTCCTTAAACTAGCTAATTCATTCATTTCGGAGGCCGTAGTACATTTAACCAAACTTACGGCTAAGAACTCAGGATTCGCCATTCAGGCACGTAGGGCGCTGTGGCTAAAATCCTGGTCAGCTGATGTAACTTCTAAGTCCAAATTACTTAATATACCTTTCAAAGGGCAAACTTTATTTGGGCCCGGTTTGAAAGAAATTATCGCTGACATTACAGGAGGTAAGGGCCACGCCCTGCCTCAAGACAAAGCCAAAGCTAAGGCTAGACAGTCTAATTTTCGTCCCTTTCGGAATTTCAAAGCAGGAGCAGCACCAACTTCCACTGCACCAAAACAGGAAGGAGCCGTTGCTCGTTACAGACAAGGCTGGAAACCTAACCAGTCCTGGAACAAGGGCAAGCAGGCCAGGAAACCTGCTGCTGCCCCTAAGACAGCATGAATCGAGGGCCCCCGATCCGGGACCGGATCTAGTGGGGGGCAGACTCTCTCTCTTCGCCCAGGCTTGGGCAAGAGATGTTCAGGATCCCTGGGCGCTAGAGATCATATCTCAGGGATACCTTCTAGACTTCAAATTCTCTCCCCCAAGAGGGAGATTTCATCTGTCAAGGTTGTCAACAAACCAGATAAAGAAAGAAGCGTTTCTACGCTGTGTACAAGATCTGTTATTAATGGGAGTGATCCATCCGGTTCCGCGGTCGGAACAAGGACAAGGGTTTTACTCAAACCTGTTTGTGGTTCCCAAAAAAGAGGGAACTTTCAGGCCAATCTTGGATTTAAAGATCCTAAACAAATTCCTAAGAGTTCCATCGTTCAAAATGGAAACTATTCGGACAATCTTACCCATGATCCAAAAGGGTCAGTACATGACCACAGTGGATTTAAAGGATGCTTACCTTCACATACCGATTCACAAAGATCATTACCGGTATCTAAGGTTTGCCTTCTTAGACAGGCATTACCAGTTTGTAGCTCTTCCATTCGGATTGGCTACGGCTCCAAGAATCTTCACAAAGGTTCTGGGTGCTCTTCTGGCGGTACTAAGACCGCGAGGAATTTCGGTAGCTCCGTACCTAGACGACATTCTGATACAAGCTTCAAGCTTGCAAACTGCCAAGTCTCATACAGAGTTAGTTCTGGCATTTCTAAGGTCGCATGGATGGAAAGTGAACGAAAAGAAGAGTTCTCTCTTTCCTCTCACAAGAGTTCCATTCTTGGGGACTCTTATAGATTCTGTAGAAATGAAGATTTATCTGACAGAAGACAGATTAACAAAGCTTCTAAATGCATGCCGTGTCCTTCATTCCATTCAACTCCCGTCAGTAGCTCAATGCATGGAGGTGATCGGCTTAATGGTAGCAGCAATGGACATAGTACCCTTTGCACGTCTACATCTCAGACCGCTGCAATTGTGCATGCTGAGTCAGTGGAATGGGGACTACTCAGACTTGTCCCCTACTCTGAATCTGGATCAAGAGACCAGAAACTCTCTTCTATGGTGGCTTTCTCGGCCACATCTGTCCAGGGGGATGCCATTCAGCAGGCCGGACTGGACAATTGTAACAACAGACGCCAGCCTACTAGGTTGGGGCGCTGTCTGGAATTCTCTGAAGGCTCAGGGACAATGGAATCAGGAGGAAAGTCTCCTACCAATAAACATTCTGGAATTGAGAGCAGTTCTCAATGCCCTTCTGGCTTGGCCCCAGTTAAAAACTCGGGGGTTCATCAGGTTTCAGTCGGACAACATCACGACTGTAGCTTACATCAACCATCAAGGAGGGACAAGAAGCTCCCTAGCAATGATGGAAGTATCAAAGATAATTCGCTGGGCAGAGTCTCACTCTTGCCACCTGTCAGCAATCCACATCCCGGGAGTGGAGAACTGGGAGGCGGATTTCTTGAGTCGCCAGACTTTTCATCCGGGGGAGTGGGAACTTCATCCGGAGGTCTTTGCCCAAATACTTCGACGTTGGGGCAAACCAGAGATAGATCTCATGGCGTCTCGCCAGAACGCCAAACTCCCTCGCTACGGGTCCAGATCCAGGGATCCGGGAGCGGTTCTGATAGATGCTTTGACAGCACCTTGGAACTTCGGGATGGCTTATGTGTTTCCACCCTTCCCGCTGCTTCCTCGATTGATTGCCAAAATCAAACAGGAGAGAGCATCAGTGATTCTAATAGCGCCTGCATGGCCACGCAGGACTTGGTATGCATATCTAGTGGACATGTCATCCTGTCCGCCTTGGTCTCTACCTCTAAGACAGGACCTTCTGATACAGGGTCCATTCAAACATCAAAATCTAACTTCTCTGAAGCTGACTGCTTGGAAATTGAACGCTTGATTTTATCAAAACGTGGTTTTTCTGAGTCGGTTATTGATACCCTGATACAGGCTAGGAAGCCTGTTACCAGAAGGATTTACCATAAGATATGGCGTAAATACCTATACTGGTGCGAATCCAAAGGTTACTCCTGGAGTAAGGTTAGGATTCCTAGGATATTGTCCTTTCTACAAGAAGGTTTAGAAAAGGGTTTATCGGCTAGTTCATTAAAGGGACAGATCTCAGCTCTGTCCATCTTGTTGCACAGGCGTCTGTCAGAAAATCCAGACGTCCAGGCTTTTTGTCAGGCTTTAGCTAGAATCAAGCCTGTGTTTAAAACTGTTGCTCCGCCATGGAGTTTAAACCTTGTTCTTAACGTTCTACAAGGAGTTCCGTTTGAACCCCTTCATTCCATTGATATAAAGTTGTTATCTTGGAAAGTGTTATTTTTAATGGCTATTTCTTCGGCTCGGAGAGTCTCTGAGTTATCAGCTTTACATTGTGATTCTCTTTATTTGATTTTTCATTCAGATAAGGTAGTTCTGCGTACTAAACCTGGGTTCTTACCTAAGGTAGTCACTAACAGGAACATCAATCAAGAGATCGTGGTTCCTTCCCTGTGCCCGAATCCTTCTTCAAAGAAGGAACGTCTTCTACACAATCTGGATGTAGTTCGTGCCCTCAAGTTCTACTTGCAGGCAACTAAGGATTTTCGACAAACGTCTTCCCTGTTTGTCGTGTACTCTGGTCAGAGGAGAGGTCATAAGGCTTCGGCTACCTCTCTCTCCTTCTGGCTTCGTAGCATAATTCGTTTAGCCTATGAGACTGCTGGACAGCAGCCTCCTGAAAGAATTACAGCTCATTCTACTAGAGCTGTGGCTTCCACTTGGGCCTTTAAGAATGAGGCCTCTGTTGAACAGATTTGCAAGGCTGCAACTTGGTCTTCGCTCCATACTTTTTCAAAATTTTACAAATTTGACACTTTTGCTTCTTCGGAGGCTATTTTTGGGAGAAAGGTTCTTCAGGCAGTGGTTCCTTCTGTATAATGAGCCTGCCTAGCCCTCCCGTCATCCGTGTACTTTTGCTTTGGTATTGGTATCCCAGAAGTAATGATGACCCGTGGACTGATCACACATAACAGAAGAAAACATAATTTATGCTTACCTGATAAATTCCTTTCTTCTGTTGTGTGATCAGTCCACGGCCCGCCCTGTTTTTTTAAGGCAGGTAAATATTTTTTAAATTATACTCCAGTCACCACTTCACCCTTGGTTTCTCCTTTCTCGTTGATTCTTGGTCGAATGACTGGGAGTGACGTAGAGGGGAGGAGCTATATGCAGCTCTGCTGGGTGAATCCTCTTGCATTTCCTGTTGGGGAGGAGTTATATCCCAGAAGTAATGATGACCCTTGGACTGATCACACAACAGAAGAAAGGAATTTATCAGGTAAGCATAAATTATGTTTTTTTTTCTTTAGGATGAGGTTATGTTTTCTGTCTATATAAGTTGGGACATTGTTGTTCCTTCTTTTTTTATTCAGAGTGGTTTCTTCATGTTTTGGATTCTGTTAGAGCTTTGTAGTGTTATGTTGACACTACTTATCTTTTCAGGCAAACTTCTAGTTTGTTTGTTCCTTTTGATGGTTATAGGAAGTTCAGAGAATTTCTGCTGTTTCTTTGTATTCTTGTTTGCAGCTTTGATTCATATAGTTTTCTTGGAGGTAGGTCAGCCTCTGCCTAGATGGCTTTCTGTATATTTGTTGAGACCAGTTGCCAATTTTTGTGTGGGGTGGGGGGGGGCAGAGTTAGAATGTTTTATCAGTAAACCAATTTTTGCTTGTCAGCTATTTAGTTTTCTTTGCATATTTGTTTTTAACATTTTACTGTTCTTGCTTCTTCTGAGGTAGCCTTTGGTAGGGTGTCCTTCAGGTTGATTTATTTTTGCCTATTGGTTGTTTTTATTGCCTTTTCTTTAGGTTCTATCAGGGTTGTAGATTTAGTTTCTCAGTGAAAAAATATGTTTCTTAGATCTCACCCTTTTCTGTTATTACTTGTAGACTCCACAGCTGGATTTTAGTTCCCAGGAGCAATGGATTGTGTACTCTCACCACCCGTATGAAAGAAAACATAATGTATACTTACCTGATAAATTAATTTCTTTCATGGTGGTGAGAGTCCACAATACCCCACCCTGGTTCTTGGGGTATAGGAATCTTTGCCTCCTCCTAGTGGTAGGGAAGAGTAATTCCCAGGAGTAATGGATAGTGGACTCTCACCACCATGAAATAAATTAATTTATCAGATAAGTATAAATTATGTTTTTTGCACAACAAATGTTAAGGGTTTATATGCTGACTCATACTACTAAAGTTTATCCTTGTTTTCAAATTAACATATATATGCGAGTTTATTAGGATTATAAATGTATAGCAGAAATCATTATCTATATAACAGGCAATCTGATGATTATTATGTAATCTTGAAGTAGTGTACTCGCAAACTCAGTGGACTTCAAACTTTTTTGCTTTATAAAACTGGCTTATTTTTAAACTCAATTAACCCCCTAGTGTTTCTTCTGTAATATAAGTATAGTTAATGTGTAAGTAACTTTAAAAACAGATCAGAATGATAACAAAAATATATGTTCATTGTGTTTTAAAATAAACATTAAGCTAAATAACAAAGTAAAATATACATATTTAAATAATTTTCTGTGACACCCTGAGATCTTTGCTGTGATATCCTACTCTGTCAAGACACCTAAATTCAGAATCAATGTTCTTGCGTATTCACGGATTACTACAACCTACACCTATGAATCTGCTTTATCTAAGATTCATAGACATTGGCCATTCATAAGGCCAGATGAGATTATGCAGTTTGTCCTATTGTCCCAATAACAACTAGCTTGTTATGATATATGTTTTTGACCACAGACTTTGGTACCTGCTCTTGTTTTTGACTGCAATAACATATATTGATCAAAGGAGGACAGAGTTATATTATTTTCTTCTAGATTCCCACTGCTTTAGTTTTGCTTTAAAGGGATATGAAACCCAAAATGATTATTTCTCTTGTAAGGTGTATCCAGTCCACGGATCATCCATTACTTGTGGGATATTCTCCTTCCCAACAGGAAGCTGCAAAAGGATCACCCACAGCAGAGCTGTCTATATAGCTCCTCCCCTAACTGCCACTACCAGTCATTCTCTTGCAGCTCTCGACAAGATAGGAAGTAGCTAGAGAGATGTGGTGAATTTATGTAGTTTATCTTCAATCAAAAGTTTATTATTTTCAAATGGTACCGGAGTTGTACTGTTTTAGCCTCAGGCAGAAAGTTGAAGAAGAGTCTGCCTGTGGTTTTTGATGATCTTAGCAGGTTGTAACTAAGATCCATTGCTGTTCTCACACATAACTGAAGAGATGAGGTAACTTCAGCTGGGGGAATGGTGTGCAGGGTCTCCTGCTATGAGGTATGTGCAGTTTAAATTTTTCTAGAGAAATGAATATGCTAGAAAATGCTGTTAATACCGGATTTATTTAAGGTAAGCCTGATTACAGTGATTTAATAACGACTAGTATCATGCTTGCTGTAAAAGGTAATATTCTTATTACTTTCTCACATTACTGAAAATAAGATAACGTTTGCTGGAAGTGTTTAAACGTTTTTTTCTACATATTGGTGATAAAACTTTATTGGGGCCCAGTTTTTTCCACATGGCTGGCTAGATTTTGCCTAGGGATAGTTTTCTCTTGTTAAGTGTATCCAGTCCACGGATCATCCATTACTTATGGAATATATTCTCCTTCCCAACAGGAAGCTGCAAGAGTCCACCCACAGCAAAGCTGCTATATAGCTCCTCCCCTAACTGCCATATTCAGTCATTCTCTTGCAAGCCTCAACATAGATAGGAGGTTGTGAGAGTCTGTGGTGCTTTCTACTTAGTTTATTCTTCAATCAAAAGTTTGTTATTTTTAAATGGCACCGGAGTGTGCTGTTTATCTCAGGCAGTATTTGGAAGAAGAATCTGCCTGCGTTTTTCTATGATCTTAGCAGACGTAACTAAGATCCATTTGCTGTTCTCACACATTCTGAGGAGTGAGGTACTTCAGAGGGGGAATGGCGTGCAGGTTTTCCTGCAGATAAGGTATGTGCAGTAAAATATTTTTCTAGGAATGGAATTGACTAAGAAAATACTGCTGATACCGAAGTAATGTAAGTAAAGCCTTAAATGCAGCGATAGCGACTGGTATCAGGCTTATTAATAGAGATACATACTCTTATAAAAATGTGTTTTAAAACGTTTGCTGGCATGTTTAATAGTTTTTTAACGTACATTGGTGATAACACTGTAATGTTGGTATAGCCTTAAATGCAGTAAAAGCGACTGGTATCAGGCTTATTAATAGAGATACATACTCTTGTAAAAATGTGTTTTAAAACGTTTGCTGGCATGTTTAATCGTTTTTTAACATATGTTTGGTGATAAAACTTATTGGGGCCTAAGTTTTTTCCACATGGCTGGCTTAAATTTTGCATAGAAACAGTTAACTGAAGCTTCCCACTGTTGGCTGTGGCAGTTTGTTGTGTCTGTTTTTAAAAACGTCTATGTCGTTTTTTTTATCTGTTTTTTGCATTAAGGGGTTAATCATCCATTTGCAAGTGGGTGCAATGCTCTGTTACCTTATTACATGTACTGTAAAAAATTTGTTTATTTTACTGCCTTTTTTTCACTGTTTTTCAAATTTTGACAAAATTTGTTTCTCTTAAAGGCACAGTAACGTTTTATATATTTGCTTGTTAACTTGATTTAAAGTGTTTTCCAAGCTTACTAGTCTCATTATTAGTCTGTTCTAACATGTCTAACATAGATGAAGCTCTGTGTTCATTATGTTTTAAAGCCATGGTGGAACCCCATCTTAGAATGTGTACCAGATGTACTGATTTCATGTTAAACAATAAAGATCATTTTTTGTCTTTAAAAACATTATCACCAGAGGATTCTGTCGTGGGGGTAGTTATGCCGACTAACTCTCCCCACGTGTCAGACCTTTTGACTCCCGCTTTAGGGACTCACGCTCAAATGGCGCCAAGTACATCAAGGGCACCCATAGCGTTTCTTTTACCAGGGGATTCTGTCGAGGGCAAAGTTATGCCGACTAACTCTCCCCACGTGTCAGACCCTTCGACTCCCGCTTCAGGGACTCACGCTCAAATGGCGCCAAGTACATCAAGGGCGCCCATAGCGTTTATTTTACAAGACATGGCAAAGGTGGTGAATAATATTCTGGCAGCAGTATTAGTCAGACTACCTGAAATTAAAGGAAAGCAGTTAGCTCTGGGGGTAGATACAGAGCATACAGACGCTTTAAGAACCATGTATGATACTACCTCACAATATGCTTAGTCTGTGGGTGATTTTTTTTTTTGACTCAGGGAAGATGATTTAACCTGATTCTGATATTTCTACATTTAAAATTTATGCTTGAGAACCTCCACTTGTTGCTCAGGGAGGCTTTGGCTGCTCTGAATGAATGTGTACAATCGCAGGGCCAGAGAAATTGTGTAGACTGGATAAATAATATGCAGTGCCGGTGTGTACTGATGTTTTTCCAATACCTAAAGAGGTTTACTAAAAAAAAATTTTTTAATAAGGAACGGGATAGACCAGGTGTGCCGTTCTCTTCCCCTCCTATTTTTTAGAAGAATGTTTTCTAATAGTTACCACCACACGGGACTTCTGGCGGACAAATCCTAAGGTGGAGAGAAGAGTTTCTACTCTAGCTAAGCGTACCACTACCTCTGACGAGGACAGTTGTGCTTTTTAGATCCAATGGATAAAAAATGTTTATTCAACATGGTTTTATCCTGCAGCCCCTTGCATACATTGCTTCTGTCACTGCTGCTGCGGCGTTCTGGGTTGAGTCTCTTGATGAGGCTTTACAGTTAAGCGACTCCATTGGATGAATATATTTGACAAGCTTATGCTAGCCAATTCCTTTGTTTTCTGATGCCTTGTTCATTTGACTAGACTAACGGCTAAGAATTCTGTTTTTTACTATACTGGCGCGCAGAGCGCTATGGCTTATATCGTGGTCAGCTGTCGTGACTTTAATAAATAAGCTACTTAACTTCCCTTCAAGGGGCAGACCCTATTCGGGCCTGGTTTGAAGGAGATTATTGCTTATATCACTGGAGGAAAAGGTCATGCCCTTCCTCAGGATAGGTCCAAATCAAGGGCCAAAAAAAAAAAAAAAAAAAAAAAAAAAGGTCTAATTTTCGTGCCTTTTAAAAACTTCAGGGCAGGTGTGGCATCCTCTTCCTCTAAGGCAAAACAAGAGGGAATTTTTGCTCAGTCCAAGGCGGTCTGGAGACAATCGGACCTGGAACAAAGATAAGCAGGCCAAGGAGCCTGCTGCTGCCTCTAAGGCAGCATGAAGGAACGGACCCCTATCCGGTAACGGATCCTATAGGGGGCAGACTTTCATTCTTCGCCCAGGCGTGGGCAAGAGATGCCCAGGATCCCTAGGCATTGGGATTTATATCCCAGAGATATCTTCTGGATTTCAAAGATTCCCCCCCAAAAAAAGGGGAGATTTCGCCTTTCACAATTATCTGCAAACCAGATAAAGAAGGAGGCATTCTTACATTGTGTACGAGATCCATCCAGTTCCAAGAGAGGAACAGGGACAGAGTTTTTACTCAAATCTGTTTGTGGTTCCCAAGGAGAGGGAACCTTCAGACCTATTTTGGATCTAAAGATCTTAAACAAATTCCTCAGAATTCCGTCATTTAAGATGGAAACTATTCGTACCATCTTAACTATGATCCAGGAGAGTCAATAGAGGACTACAATGGATTTGAAGGATGCTTATCCTCACATTGTGATGCATAAAGATCACCATCGTTTTTCAGGTTTGCCTTTCTAGACAGGCATTACCAGTTTGTAGCTCTTTCCTTTGGGATATCTACAGCCCCAAGAATCTTTATGGAGGTTCTGGGGTCGCTTTGGCGGTCCTTAGACCGCGGGGCATAGAAGTGGCCCCTTATTTAGACGACATCCTGATACAGGCGTCAAACATCCAAATTGCCCAGTCTCATACGGACGTAGTACTGGCATTTCTGAGATCACATGGGTGGATAGTGAACAAGGAAAGAGTTCTCTATCCCCAATCTCAAGGGTTTCCCTCCTAGGGACTCTGATAGATTCTGTAGAAATGAAAATTTACCTGACGGAGTCCAGGTTGTCAAAGTTTCTAAATTTCTGCCGTGTTTTTTCATCCCATCCGCGCCCTTCGGTGGCTCAGTACATGAATGAAATCGGCTTAATGGTAGCGGCAAGGGACATAGTACCGTTTGCACGTCTACATTTCAGACCGCTGCAACTATGCATGCTCAGTCAGAGGAACGGAGATTACACAGATTTGTCCCCCTGTTAAACCTGGACCAAGAGACCAGAGATTCTCTTCTCTGGTGACTATGTCGGGTCCATCTGTCCAAGGGTATGACCTTCCGCAGGTCAGATGGGACAATTGTTACAATAGATGCCAGCCTTTTAGGTTGGGATGCAGTCTGGAACTCCCTGAAGGCTCAGGGATAGTGGACTTAGGAGGAGACCCTCCTTCTAATAAATATTCTGGAACTGGGAGTGATATTCCATGCTCTTCAGACTTGGCCTCAGTTAGCAACTCTGAGGTACATCATACTCAGTCGGACAATATACACGACTGTGGCTTACATCAGCCATCAAGGGGGAACAGAAGTTCCCTAGCGATGTTAGAAGTCTTACAATAATTCACTGGACAGAGACTCACTCTTGTCTATCAGCTATCCATATCCCATGTGTTGAGAACTGGGAGGTGGATTTTCTAAGTCGTCAGACTTTTCTTCCGGGGGAGTGGGATTTCCTCCGGAGGTCAAGACCAAGCAGGAGAGGGCTTTGGTGTTTTTGACAGCGCCTGCGTAGCCACGCAGGACCTGGTATGCAGATCTGGTGGACATGTCATCCTTTCCATCACGGTCTCTGCTTCTGAGACAGGTCCCTCTACCTCAGGGTCCTTTCAATCATCTAAATAGAATCAATCTGAGATGGACTGCCTGGAGACTGAACGCTTGATGTTATCAAAGCATGGCTTCTCCGAGTCAGTCATTGATACCTTAATACAGACATGAAAGCCTGTCTCTAGGAAAATTGAACATAGATATGGTGTAAATATCTGATTGTTATGAATCCAAGGGTTACTCATGGAGTAAAGTCTGGATTCCCAGGATATTATCTTTTCTCCAAGATGTTTTTGAGAAAAGGGTTGTCAGCTAATTCCTTAAAAGGGGACAGATTTTTACTCTGTCTATTTTTTTGCACAAGCGTCTGGCAGGTATTCTAGACGTTCAGGCATTTGGTCAGGCTTTGGTTAGATCCAAGCCTGTGTTTAAAACTGTTGCTCCGCCATGGAGCTTAAACCTGATTCTTAAGGTTCTTCAAGAAGTTCCGTTTGAACCTTTTTTGTTCCATAGATATCAATCTTTATCTTGGAAAGTTCCTTTTGGGTAGCTAATTCCTCGACTCGTAGAGTCTCCAAGTTATCTGTGTTACAATGTGATTCTCCTTATCTGGTCCTTCGTACGGATAAGGTAGTCCTGCGTACCAACCTGGGTTTTTTCCTAAGGTGGTATCTAACAAGTACATCACTCAAGAGATAGTTGTTCCATGCTTGTATCCTAATCCTTCCTCAAAGAAGGAACGTCTATTACACAATATTGGACGTGGTTTGTGCTTTAAAGTTTTACTTACAAGCTACTACAGTTTTCATCAAACGTTCACCTTGTTTGTTGTCTATTCTGGACAGAGGAGAGGTCAAAAGACTTCAGCAGCCTCTCTGTCTTTTTGGTTAAAAAGCATAATTCATTTAGCTTATGAGACTGCTGGACAGCAGCCTCCTGAAGGGATTACAGCTCATTCTACTAGAGCTGTGGTTTTCACTTGGGCCTTTTTTTAAATGTGGCTTCTGTTGAACAGATTTACAAGACGGAGTCTTGGTCTGCGCTTCATACTTTTCAAATTTAACAAATTTGATACCTTGCTTCTTCGGAGGCTATTTTTGGGAGAAAGGGTTTTTTACAGGCAGTGGTAACTTCCGTTTAAGTACCTGCCTTGTCCCTCCCATCATCCGTGTACTTTAGCTTTGGTATTGGTATTCCATAAGTAATGGATGATCCGTGGACTGGATACACTTAACAAGAGAAAACATAATTTATGCTTACCTGATAAATTTATTTCTCTTGTAGTGTATCCAGTCCACGGCCCGCCCTGTCACTTTAAGGCAGGTAATTTTTTCATTTGAACTACAGTCACCACTGCACCCTATGGTTTTTCCTTTCTCTGCATGTTTTCGGTCGAATGACTGAATATGGCAGTTAGGGGAGGAGCTATATAGCAGCTTTGCTGTGGGTGGACTCTTGCAGCTTCCTGTTGGGAAGGAGAATATATTCCATAAGTAATGGATGATCCGTGGACTGGATACACTACAAGAGAAATAAATTTATCAGGTAAGCATAAATTATGTTTTTTTATGGCCCTCTCACTGTGAGTACAGGTTGGGAGGGGCCTAATTTCAGGCCTAAATCGTGCAGTAGTTTTTGCAGCTTGAGACTTCCAGCTTCCCTGAAGGAGTCCCCTGAACACTTAGGACCTCTACAAAGGGTTTTTGTGCCTTCAAAAGTCGTTGTATGGGCAGGTAGGGCCACAACAGAGCTGTGGCAGTTTGTTGTGACTGTTAAAAAACGTTTATATCGTTTTTTTGATCCGGTTTTGAAACTAAGGGGTTAATCATCCATTTGCAAGTGGGTGCAATGCTCTGTTAGTCTATTATACACACTGTAAACATTTCGTAAGATTTACTGCTTTTTATCACTGTTTTTCAATTTTTGACAAAATTTGTTTCTCTTAAAGGCACAGTACCGTTTTTATTTTTTGCTTGTTTACATTTATCAAAGTGTTTTCCAAGCTTGCTGGTCTCATTGCTAGTCTGTTTAAACATGTCTGACATAGAGGAAACTCCTTGTTCATTATGTTTAGAAGCCATTGTGGAACCCCCTCTTAGAATGTGTACCAAATGTACTGATTTTACTTTAAGTTATAAAGATCATATTCTGTATTTAAAAGATTTATCACCAGAGGAAATTGACAAGGGGGAAGTTATGCCGACTAACTCGCCCCACGTGTCAGAACCTTTGACTCCCGCTCAAGGGACTCCCGCTCAAGTGGCGCCAAGTACATCTAGCGCGCCCATGGCATTTACTTTACAAGACATGGCGGCAGTTATGGATCATACCCTTACAGCGATATTGTCCAAACTACCAGGGTTACAAGGAAAGCGAGACAGCTCTGGGACTAGAAAAAATACAGAGCTCTCTGACGCTTTAGTAGCTATGTCTGATATCCCCTCACAATATGCAGAAGCTGAGGCAGGAGAGCTTCTTTCTGTGGGTGATTTTTCTGACTCAGGGAAGATGCTTCAACCTGATTCTGATATGTCTACATTTAAATTTAAGCTTGAACACCTCTGCGTGTTGCTCAGGGAGGTTTTAGCTACTCTGGATGACTGTGACACCATTATAGTGCCAGAGAAATTGTGTAGATTGGATAAATACTATGCAGTGCCTGTTTACACTGATGTTTTTCCAATACCTAAAAGGTTTTCAGAAATTATTACTAAGGAATGGGATAGACCAGGTGTACCATTCTCTCCCCCTCCTATTTTTAAGAAAATGTTTCCAATAGATGCCGCTACACGGGACTTATGGAAAACGGTCCCTAAGGTGGAGGGAGCAATTTCTACCTAGCTAAGCGTACAACTATTCCCGTCGAGGACAGTTGTGCTTTCCTAGATCCAATGGATAAAAAGTTAGAGGGTTACCTTAAGAAAATGTTTATTCAACAAGGTTTTATTCTCCAGCCTCTTGCATGCATTGCCCCGGTCACTGCTGCTGCGGCCTTCTGGTTTGAGTCTCTGGAAGAGGCCTTACAGGTAGAAACTCCATTGGATGATATACTTGACAAGCTTAAAGCGCTTAAGCTAGCCAATTCATTTGTTTCTGACGCCGTTGTTCATTTAACCAAACTAACGGCTAAGAACTCAGGTTTTGCTATACAGGCGCATAGGGCGCTATGGCTTAAATCCTGGTCAGCTGACGTTACTTCAAAGTCTAAGCTTCTCAACATTCCCTTCAAGGGGCAGACCCTATTCGGGCCTGGACTGAAGGAAATCATTTCTGATATTACTGGAGGAAATGGTCATGCCCTTCCTCAGGATAGGTCTAATAAATTAAGGACCAAACAAACTAATTTTCGTGCCTTTCGAAACTTTAAGACGAGCGCGGCATCAACTCCCTCTAATGCAAAACAAGAGGGAAATGTTGCCCAGTCCAAGCCGGTCTGGAGACCTAACCAGGCCTGGAACAAAGGTAAGCAGGCCAAGAAGCCTGCTGCTGCCTCTAAGACAGCATGAAAGATCACCCCCTCGATCCGGTAACAAATCTAGTAGGGGGCAGACTTTCTCTCTTCGCCCAGGCTTGGGCAAGAGATGTCCAGGATCCCTGGGCGTTGGAAATTGTGTCCCAGGGATATCTTCTGGACTTCAAAGCTTCTTCCCCAGAAGGAAGATTTCACCTCTTATCTGCAGACCAGATAAAGAGAGAGGCATTCTTACATTGTGTTCAAGACCTCCTAGTTATGGGAGTGATCCACCCAGTTCCAAAGGAGGAACAGGGGCAAGGCTTCTATTCAAATCTCTTTGTGGTTCCCAAGAAAGAGGGAACCTTCAGACCAATCTTAGATCTCAAGATCCTAAACAAATTTCTCAGGGTCCCATCTTTCAAGATGGAGACTATTCGAACCATCCTACCTATGATCCAGGAGGGTCAATACATGACTACCGTGGACTTAAAGGATGCTTATCTTCACATTCCGATACACAAAGATCATCATCGGTTTCTCAGGTTCGCCTTCCTAGACAGGCATTACCAATTTGTGGCTCTTCCCTTTGGGTTAGCTACGGCACCAAGAATCTTTACGAAGGTTCTGGGGTCACTTCTGGCGGTCCTAAGGCCGCGGGGCATAGCAGTAGCCCCTTACTTAGACGACATTCTGATACAGGCGTCGAATTTCCAAATTGCCAAGTCCCATACGGACATTGTTCTGGCATTCCTGAGTTCTCATGGGTGGAAAGTGAACGAAAAGAAGAGTTCTCTATCCCCTCTCACAAGAGTTTCCTTCCTGGGAACTCTGATAGATTCTGTAGAAATGAGGATTTACCTGACAGAGGACAGGTTGTCAAAACTTCTAAATTCCTGCCGTGTTCTTTATTATACTTCTCGCCCTTCGGTGGCTCAGTGTATGGAAATAATCGGCTTAATGGTAGCGGCAATGGACATAGTTCCGTTTGCCCGCCTACATCTCAGACCGCTGCAACTCTGCATGCTCAGTCAGTGGAATGGGGATTACACAGATTTGTCCCCTCTACTAAATCTGGATCAAGAGACCAGGGATTCTCTTCTCTGGTGGCTATCTGGGGTCCATCTGTCCAAAGGTATGACCTTCCGCAGGCCAGATTGGACAATAGTAACAACAGATGCCAGCCTTCTGGGCTGGGGTGCAGTCTGGAACTCTCTGAAGGCTCAGGGGTCGTGGACTCAGGAGGAGGCACTCCTTCCAATAAACATTCTGGAACTAAGAGCGATATTCAATGCTCTTCAGGCTTGGCCTCAGCTAGCGGCAGTGAGGTTCATCAGATTTCAGTCGGACAACATCACAACTGTAGCTTACATCATCCATCAAGGGGGAACAAGGAGTTCCCTAGCGATGTTGGAGGTTTCAAAGATAATTCAATGGGCAGAGATTCACTCTTGCCATCTATCAGCTATCCATATCCCAGAAGTAGAGAACTGGGAGGCAGATTTTCTAAGTCGTCAGACTTTTCATCCGGGGGAGTGGGAGCTCCATCCGGAGGTGTTTGCACAGTTGATTCAACGTTGGGGCAAACCAGAACTGGATCTCATGGCGTCTCGCCAGAACGCCAAGCTTCCTTGTTACGGATCCAGGTCCAGGGATCCCAAGGCAGCGCTGATAGATGCTCTAGCAGCGCCTTGGTCCTTCAACCTGGCTTATGTGTTTCCACCGTTTCCTCTGCTCCCTCGTCTGATTGCCAAGATCAAACAGGAGAGAGCATTGGTAATTTTGATAGCACCTGCGTGGCCACGCAGGACTTGGTATGCAGATCTGGTGGACATGTCATCCTTTCCACCATGGACTCTGCCTCTGAGGCAGGACCTTCTACTTCAGGGTCCTTTCAACCATCCAAATCTAATTTCTCTGCGGCTGACTGCTTGGAGATTGAACGCTTGATTTTATCAAAGCGTGGTTTCTCCAAGTCGGTCATTGATACCTTAATACAGGCGCGAAAGCCTGTCACCAGGAAAATCTATCATAAGATATGGTGTAAATATCTTCATTGGTGTGAATCCAAGGGTTACTCATGGAGTAAGGTCAGGATTCCTAGGATATTATCTTTTCTCCAAGAAGGATTGGAGAAGGGTTTGTCAGCTAGTTCCTTAAAAGGACAGATTTCTGCTCTGTCTATTCTTTTGCACAAACGTCTGGCTGAGGTTCCAGACGTGCAGGCGTTTTGTCAGGCTTTAGTCAGAATCAAGCCTGTGTTTAAACCTGTTGCTCCGCCTTGGAGTTTAAATTTAGTTCTTAAGGTTCTTCAAGGGGTTCCGTTTGAACCTTTGCATTCCATAGATATTAAGCTCTTATCCTGGAAGGTTCTGTTTTTAGTAGCTATCTCCTCGGCTCGAAGAGTTTCGGAGTTATCTGCTTTACAATGTGATTCCCCTTATCTCATTTTTCATGCAGATAAGGTAGTGTTACGTACCAATCCTGGTTTTTTACCTAAAGTGGTATCTAATAAAAATATCAATCAGGAGATTGTTGTACCGTCACTGTGTCCTAATCCTTCTTCAAAGAAGGAACGTCTTTTACACAATCTTGACGTGGTTCGTGCTTTAAAGTTTTATTTACAAGCTACTAAAGATTTTCGTCAAACATCTGCATTGTTTGTAGTCTACTCTGGACAGAGGAGAGGCCAAAAGGCTTCGGCAACCTCTCTTTCTTTTTGGCTAAGGAGTATAATACGCTTAGCTTATGAGACTGCTAGCCAGCAGCCTCCTGAAAGGATTACAGCTCTTTCTACTAGAGCGGTAGCTTCCACATGGGCTTTTAAAAATGAGGCTTCTGTTGAACAGATTTGTAAGGCGGCAACTTGGTCTTCGCTTCATACTTTTTCAAAGTTCTACAAATTTGATACTTTTGCTTCTTCGGAGGCTATTTTTGGGAGAAAGGTCTTGCAGGCAGTGGTGCCTTCTGTTTAAGCACCTGCCTTGTCCCTCCCTTCATCCGTGTCCTATAGCTTTGGTATTGGTATCCCACAAGTAATGGATGATCCGTGGACTGGATACACCTTACAAGAGAAAACATAATTTATGCTTACCTGATGAATTTATTTCTCTTGTGGTGTATCCAGTCCACGGCCCGCCCTGTCATTTTAAGGCAGGTGTTTTTTATTTTTAAACTACAGTCACCACTGCACCGTATAGTTTCTCCTTTCTCTTGCTTGTCTTCGGTCGAATGACTGGTAGTGGCAGTTAGGGGAGGAGCTATATAGACAGCTTTGCTGTGGGTGATCCTCTTGCAGCTTCCTGTTGGGAAGGAGAATATCCCACAAGTAATGGATGATCTGTGGACTGGATACAACACAAGAGAAATACATTTAGCAGGTAAGCATAAATTATGTTTTTATATTGCTTCACCATTTTCCATCCATAATGGTGTACTCTTTGTCGCCTATTTTGTTAATACTAGTATTAATATAGGTCACACGACGCTGATAACTGGACCCTGTGAATCAACAGGTGAGCATTTACAAGCATTTATTTTATCTACTCGATCAATTACTCATTTGGGATATTTGTATTTTTCTGTATCCTCCCCATCATATGCACATGAGGAACGTCTTCTGCAAGCGCTATTAGAACAAACCCTGTTCACTATATATATATATATATATATATATATATATATATACACAGGTGTGTGTGTGTATGTATATATATATTTTAATTGGAATGTGAGATATTTACAGTAAATACACAGTGTTACAATATATTGAATATTGCATGGATATGCTTTTACATGTTTTCATCTACTTAACTGCAAAGGGCTCCAATGCACTTATATATATACAGTTCCCTCCACTAATTCTGGTACTCTTAGTAAATATGAGCAAAAAAGGCTGTGAAAATTTTTCTTTATTGTTTAACCTTTTGATCTTTTGTTAAAAAAGTACACAAAACTACTCTGCTGTCATGGATATCAAACAATTGCAAACACAACACAGTGCGTTCACTTCCATAGTCTCCAATGAAAGACTCGTTCTGAGCCATTATACACGACACAGAACCTAAGCGCAGCAAAGGGGTAAGTTGTGCATTGATGGGCAGCAAATTAAAATATATATGTATATGAGCGCATATATATATATATATATAGGCTTCTCAATAACAGCAAACAAACAGGATTTCTTCAAATGAGTCAAATTTATTGACGTTTCGGGGAGTAAACCTCCCCTTCCTCAGAACATACAGTGTACACTTACACACCAACTTAAATAAGAAAACTAATACACAGTAACCTTCTACTTCCTGTTCAAAAAAGGAGCCAACATTACATAATTTCCGGTTCCCCCTGTGTCACCCGGAAGTATACCGATCAAACCCTTCCGGTATCCAAATTAACAACTGTGAATACCAATTGCTATACTCTATATTTACAATGACACATTGTCATATCCAGGATGTACTTATTAATGTGTCTAAAACTTAAATACTTTCACCACCAAAAGATCAATAGCCGCCTCAATATCTGCTCACTGTTAGTATCGTGCGGCCCGAACCGGAAGTTGCATCAAATCAAACACTTCCGGTATAAAGTTAACCAATAATAATGTTAAGTATTCTATTTGCATTTGCTTACAATAACATATTATTGTTTCAATAATGCACAGAATAATGTGTATATCTAGTCATAATTTCACACCTTCTTGTCAAAAAAACACCCCTTGTACTCGTTATCACCTCCGTGACCACTCTCTATTACCAACGTACTTCCGGAACCGGAAGTTACATCACTTCCGGTTCCGGTTACAACGGACCAAACGTCAATACTGTCGTTCATTCATGATGTTGTTGGTCACCATTATCGTGCGCTCCTTATTTGAACAGGTAATCTATTGCAAGCCACACTCAAATGGAATTTAGTGTAAAATAAACAACCATAGTGAATCACATCAACAATTAAGAAAGTAAACAACAAATAAACAAGGAAGACACATGTCAGGTAATGCCTGGTATGTAGAAAAACTGACATCCGCTCAGTATCTTATATTATGGATTTCAGATCTCTTCAATGCTTGTCTATTACCTTATTATGCACTTCATGAATTCCACTTATTACATTATTATACATATTACACTTATACATGCCTGTTTGTTTACAACCCACCCTCAGCAATTGAGGTCAACATTCTATCCTGACCAGTTACATACTGGTTGCATACTGGTTGCTATTTGTTATTGTAAGACAGCTTATGGTTACCCCGTCTGCCTATGGTGTAATGACAATACCACAATGCAGGTCTATATATATATATATATATATATATATATATATATATATATATATATATATATATATATATATATATATATACAGGGAACACACAGTTTCCATTGACCGCAATGTAAAGGCAATTTACATTTACAATTTACACCCCACAGACGCCAACTTCAGCCGCCAAAAACTGCCTAGTGCAGTTATTTTAACCTAAAGCGCAAAACCCCAAGCGCATTACACATGTTTTACATTCCTAAGATTACCAAGATTTGAAATTGCTGCTGCTTTTAGTTTGACAATCAGTTTTTGATTCTGAAATTATTATTATTTTTAGCACAAAAGACACTATATTGCAGGCCTGCAACATTTTTCCAGCTAATGCTTTTATTTTGCTTTTTATTTGGTCCTGGTCATTTTGATTTTATATTGTTAAGAGATTTGTTGGTGAGTTTCCCTATCTATTCTACCATGGGTCCACTTCAGTCCTCTGAACCCACTAACAGGCTAGATTTTAGTACTACATTGGATGAAAACAAGTTAGATTAACACAATTAATGAGCAGCTTATTATATTATATGTACTGGGAAATCTGGACTGTTTGTGGGTAGATTGAACTGGAGTTGGAAAACCCTTTAATACACAGATCTTGATGTTTCCCTAGGGCCAATGTTTTACTTCAGTGAGAGTACTGTGCCTGAAAGCAACATAAATACCTTGTAATTGCGGGCATTATCTGTAGTATTGTAATAAAATAACACCCTAACTGATGGTGAAAATTATGTCTATACATTAACACAGGGCTCGACAAACCCAGGAGCCATATAGCCACTGGCTCCTAGAATTTTACCCCTGGCTCCTAACTTTTTGGGTTATTCTCCATAGATCTATTTACAAATACCACTGTCTGGCTCCTAAAAAATATGTCCAGCTCCTAAATATTCTTACTGGCTCCTAAATTTTAAAAAGATTTCTCGATCCTTGCATTAACGCATCATTTGCTGCAATTATTCAGTTGTTTAAATTGAAAAACTATCCCTCTTTTTTCATATTTGGTTCAAACATATGAGTAGTTACTGAAGTAGAATATATATATATATATATATATATATATATACATACAGGGAACACACAGTTTCCATTGACCGCAATGTAAAGGCAATTTACAGTACCGTTTTTTTTCAACACCCCACAGACGCCAACTTTAGCCGCCAAAAACTGCCTAGTGCAGTTATTTTGACCTAAAGCGCAAAACCCCAAGCGCATTACACATGTTTTACATTCCTAAGATTACCAAGATTTGAAATTTCTGCTGCTTTTGGTTTGACAATCAGTTTTTGATTCTGAAATTATTATTATTTTTAGCAAAGAAAGACACTATATTGCAGGCCTGCAACATTTTTCCAGCTAATGCTTTTATTTTGCTTTTTATTTGGTCCTGGTCATTTTGATTTAATATTGTGAAGAGATTTGTTGGTGAGTTTCCCTATCTATTCTACCATGGGTCCACTTCAGTCCTCTGAACCCACTAACAGGCTAGATTTTAGTACTACATTGGATGAAAACAAGTTAGATTACCACAATTACTGAGCAGCTTATTATATTATATGTACTGGGAAATCTGGACTGTTCGTGGATAGATTGAACTGGAGTTGGAAAACCCTTTAATACACAGATCTTGATGTTTTCCTAGGGCCAATGTTTTACTTCAGTGAAAGAGAGTACTGTGCCTGAAAGCAACATAAATACCTTGTAATTGCGGGCGTTATCTGTAGTATTGTAATAAAATAACACCCTAACTGATGGTGAAAATTATGTCTATACATTAACACAGGGCTCGACAAACCCAGGAGCCAGATAGCCACTGGCTCCTAGTTTTTTACCCCTGGCTCCTAACTTTTTGGGTTATTCTACATAGATCTATTTACAAATACCACTGTGTGGCTCCTAAAAAATATGTCCAGCTCCTAAATATTCTTACTGGCTCCTAAATTTTAAAAAGATTTCTCAATACTTGCATTAACGCATCATTTGCTTCAATTATTTAGTTGTTTTAATTGAAA
Organism: Bombina bombina; assembly: GCF_027579735.1. Lineage (NCBI taxonomy): Eukaryota > Metazoa > Chordata > Amphibia > Anura > Bombinatoridae > Bombina > Bombina bombina. Next base: position 372,481,192 of record NC_069501.1, read on the forward strand.
AACTACCCCTCTTTTTTCATATTTGGTTCAAACATATGACTAGTTACTGAAGTAGAATAGACTTGCAATTGTTATTTGTTGACAAAGTCTGCATTGTTTTGCTGTATGTTGTTACCTTTGCTAAGGTCGGTTAGGGACAGATATGTGCCAGGGGGTTTGACTCATGAGTATGGATTACAGAAAAAAAGGGCAAAATAAATAATGAAAGTACATTGCAAACTTATGCACAATCAAACATTTTTGCATTTTCAATGGTCCTCATCAATGGATATGTTATATTTCTTCTGTTAAGTGTGATCAGTCCACGGGTCATCATTACTTGTGGGATATTAACTGCTCCCCTACAGGAAGTGCAAGAGGATTCACCCAGCAGAGTTGCTATATAGCTCCTCCCCTCTACGTCACCCCCAGTCATTCTCTTGCACCCAACGACTAGATAGGATGTGTGAGAGGACTATGGTGATATATTTAGTTTTTATATCTTCAATCAAAAGTTTGTTATTTTATAATAGCACCGGAGTGTGTTATTCCTTCTCTGGTAGAATTTGAAGAAGAATCTACCTGAGTTTTTCTATGATTTTAGCCGGAGTAGTTAAGATCATATTGCTGTTTCTCGGCCATCTGAGGAGAGGTAAACTTCAGATCAGGGGACAGCAGGCAGATTAATCTGCAAAGAGGTATGTAGCAGTTTATTATTTTCTGACATGGAATTGATGAGAAAATCCTGCCATTCCGTTATAATGTAAACTCAGCCTTGAATGCAGTAGATGTAGCTGATATCAGGCTGTCATGTATGTATATTTTACACTTCAGTTTTCTGGGAAATGGTACTTCTCTGGCTTTTAAACTGTATACATAGACTTAACCTATTTTGCAGGGACTTGCAATAGGTTTTAAATGACAATTAATTATTGAGGTAAAACGTTTTTTTGCTGGCATGTAAAAACGTTTTTTTCTCTGAGGTACTGGGTGAAAAAATGTTTTGGGCACTTTTTTTCCACTTGGCAATAGTTTTGATTTAAATTAGAGCAGTTCACTGATCCCTCTCACTGTTATGTGTGTGGGGGAGGGGCCATTTTGGTGCTTTCACTATGCATCAGAAAAACTCAGTCAGAGGTTCATTTTCTTCCTGCATGATCCGGTTCATCTCTACAGAGTTCAGGGATCTCAAGAGTCTTTTTTGAGGGAAGTAATCATTCACAGCAGAGCTGTGCTGATTGTATTGACTGTGATATAAAAAACGTTTATTTGTGTATTTTTTTCTGCTGCCTGGGTTAGTTATCATTTGCTGAGGGGAACAATCCTTTGCTAAAACTGTATATTCTGACAAAGATTGATGCTATAACTTAATTATTTTATCTGTTATAATATTTTCTGTGCTTCTTAAAGGCACAGTTCGTTTTCATATTATTTGTAAATTACTTTGAAAAGTATTTCCAAGTTGCTGTTTATTTGCTAGTGTGTTAAACATGTCTGATTCAGAGGAATATCTCTGTGCTATATATGTTAATGCCAAAGTGGAGCCCAATAGAAATTTATGTACTAAATGTATTGATGCTACTTTAAAAAATAGTCAATCTGTACAAATTGAACATATTTCACCAAACAACGAGGGGAGAGTTATGCCGACTAACTCGCCTCACGTGTCAGTACCTGCATCTCCCGCTCAGGAGGTGCGTGATATTGTAGCGCCGAGTGCATCTGGGCGGCCATTACAAATCACATTACAAGATATGGCTACTGTTATGACTGAAGTTTTGGCTAAACTACCAGAACTAAGAGGTAAACGTGATCACTCTGGGATGAGAACAGAGTGCGCTGATAATGCAAGGGCCATGTCTGATACTGCGTCACAGTTTGCAGAACGTGAAGACGGAGAGCTTCATTCTGTGGGTGACGGTTCTGATCCAAATAAACTGGACTCAGACATTTCAAATTTTAAATTTAAGCTTGAGAACCTCCGTGTGTTACTAGGGGAGGTATTAGCGGCTCTGAATGATTGTAACACAGTTGCAATCCCAGAAAAAATGTGTAGGTTGGATAAATATTTTGCGGTACCGACGAGTACTGACGTTTTTCCTATACCTAAGAGACTTACTGACATTGTTACTAAGGAGTGGGATAGACCCGGTGTGCCTTTCTCACCCCCTCCTATATTCAGAAAAATGTTTCCAATAGACGCCGCCACACGGGACTTATGGCAAATGGTCCCTAAGGTGGAGGGAGCAGTTTCTACTTTAGCTAAGCGTACCACTATCCCAGTGGAGGATAGCTGTGCTTTTTCAGATCCAATGGATAAAAAATTAGAGGGTTACCTTAAGAAAATGTTTGTTCAACAAGGGTTTATATTGCAACCTCTTGCATGTATTGCGCCTGTCACGGCTGCAGCAGCATTTTGGTTTGAGTTTCTGGAAGAGACACTTCAATCATCCACACTAGATGACATCACACACAAACTTAAATTCCTTAAGTTAGCTAATTCATTTATTTCAGATGCCGTAGTACATTTAACTAAACTTGCGGCTAAAAATTCAGGATTCGCCATTCAGGCACGCAGAGCTCTGTGGCTAAAATCCTGGTCAGCTGATGTTACGTCTAAATCTAAATTGCTTAATATTCCTTTCAAAGGGCAGACCTTATTCGGGCCCGGCTTGAAAGAGATTGTTGATGACATTACAGGAGGTAAAGGTCATGCCCTGCCTCAGGACAAGGCCAAAGCCAAGGCTAGACAGTCCAATTTTCGTTCCTTTCGTAATTTCAAAGCAGGAGCAGCATCAACTTCCTCTGCACCAAAACAGGAAGGAGCTGTTGCTCGCTACAGACAAGGCTGGAAACCTAACCAGTCCTGGAACAGGGGCAAACAGGCCAGAAAACCTGCTGCTGCCCCTAAGACAGCATGAATTGAGGGCCCCCGATCCGGGACCGGATCTAGTGGGGGGCAGACTTTCCCTCTTCGCCCAGGCTTGGGCAAGAGATGTTCAGGATCCCTGGGCGTTAGAGATCATATCTCAGGGATACCTTCTGGACTTCAAATCCTCTCCCCCAAGAGGGAGATTTCATCTGTCAAGGTTGTCAACAAACCTAACAAAGAAGGAAGCGTTTCTACGCTGCGTACAAGATCTTTTATTAATGGGAGTGATCCATCCAGTTCCGCGGTTGGAACAAGGACAAGGGTTTTACTCAAATCTGTTTGTAGTTCCCAAAAAGAGGGAACCTTCAGGCCAATCTTGGATTTAAAGATCCTAAACAAATTCCTAAGAGTTCCATCGTTCAAGATGGAAACTATTCGAACAATTTTGCCCATGATCCAAGAGGGTCAGTACTTGACCACAGTGGATTTAAAGGATGCTTACCTTCACATACCGATTCACAGAAGTCATTACCGGTATCTAAGGTTTGCCTTTTTAGACAGGCATTACCAGTTTGTAGCTCTTCCATTCGGACTGGCTACGGCTCCAAGAATCTTCACAAAGGTTCTGGGCACTCTTCTGGCGGTACTAAGACCGCGAGGAATTTCAGTAGCTCCGTACTTAGACGACATACTGATACAAGCTTCAAGCTTTCAAACTGCCAAATCTCATACAGAGATAGTACTGGCATTTCTAAGGTCGCATGGATGGAAAGTGAACGAAGAGAAAAGTTCTCTCTTTCCACTCACAAGAGTTCCCTTCCTGGGGACTCTGATAGATTCTGTAGAAATGAAGATTTACCTGACAGAGGACAGGTTAACAAAACTTCAAAATGCATGCCGTGTCCTTCATTCCATTCAAGAGACCAGAAATTCTCTTCTATGGTGGCTTTATCGGCCACATCTGTCCAGGGGAATGCCATTCAGCAGGCCAGACTGGTCAATTGTAACAACAGACGCCAGCCTACTAGGTTGGGGCGCTGTCTGGAATTCTCTGAAGGCTCAGGGACTATGGAATCAGGAGGAGAGTCTTCTTCCAATAAACATTCTGGAATTGAGAGCAGTCCTCAATGCTCTTCTGGCTTGGCCCCAGTTAGCAACTCGGGGGTTCATCAGGTTCCAGTCGGACAACATCACGACTGTAGCTTATATCAACCATCAGGGAGGGACAAGAAGCTCCCTAGCAATGATGGAAGTATCGAAGATAATTCGCTGGGCAGAGTCTCACTCTTGCCACCTGTCTGCAATCCACATCCCGGGAGTGGAGAACTGGGAGGCGGATTTCTTAAGTCGTCAGACTTTTCATCCGGGGGAGTGGGAACTTCATCCAGAGGTCTTTGCCCAAATACTTCCACGTTGGGGCAAACCAGAGATAGATCTCATGGCGTCTCGACAGAACGCCAAGCTTCCGCGCTACGGGTCCAGATCCAGGGATCCGGGAGCGGTCCTGATAGATGCCTTGACAGCACCATGGACCTTCAGGATGGCTTATGTGTTTCCACCTTTCCCGATGCTTCCTCGATTGATTGCCAGAATCAAACAGGAGAAAGCATCAGTGATTCTAATAGCGCCTGCATGGCCACGCAGGACTTGGTATACAGATCTGGTGGACATGTCATTCTGTCCACCTTGGTCGTTACCTCTGAAACAGGACCTTCTGATTCAGGGTCCTTTCAAACATCAAAATCTAACTTCTCTGAAGCTGACTGCTTGGAAATTGAACGCTTGATCTTATCAAAGCGTGGTTTTTCTGAGTCAGTTATTGATACCTTAATACAGGCTAGGAAGCCTGTCACCAGAAAGATTTACCATAAAATATGGTGTAAATACCTATATTGGTGCGAATCCAAAGATTACTCTTGGAGTAAGGTTAGGATTCCTAGGATATTGTCTTTTCTACAAGAAGGTTTAGAAAAGGGGTTATCCGCTAGTTCCTTAAAGGGACAGATCTCAGCTCTGTCCATTCTGTTACACAAGCGTCTGTCAGAAGTTCCAGACGTTCAGGCTTTTTGTCAGGCTTTGGCCAGGATTAAACCTGTGTTTAAAGCTGTGGCTCCACCATGGAGTTTAAACCTTGTTCTTAACGTTTTACAGGGTGTTCCGTTTGAACCCCTTCATTCCATTGATATAAAGTTGTTATCTTGGAAAGTTCTATTTTTAATGGCTATTTCCTCGGCTCGAAGAGTCTCTGAGTTATCAGCCTTACATTGTGATTCTCCTTATTTGATTTTTCACTCGGATAAGGTAGTTCTGCGTACTAAGCCTGGGTTCTTACCTAAGGTAGTCACTAACAGGAATATCAATCAGGAGATTGTTGTTCCATCCTTGTGCCCAAATCCTTCTTCGAGGAAGGAACGTCTTTTGCACAATCTGGATGTAGTTCGTGCCCTTAAATTTTATTTACAGGCAACTAAAGATTTTCGACAAACGTCTTCCCTGTTTGTCGTTTACTCTGGTCAGAGGAGAGGTCAAAAAGCTTCTGCTACCTCTCTCTCTTTTTGGCTTCGTAGCATAATTCGTTTAGCTTATGAGACTGCTGGACAGCAGCCTCCTGAAAGAATTACAGCTCATTCCACTAGAGCTGTGGCTTCCACTTGGGCCTTTAAGAATGAGGCCTCTGTTGAACAGATTTGCAAGGCTGCAACTTGGTCTTCGCTTCATACTTTTTCCAAATTTTACAAATTTGACACTTTTGCTTCCTCGGAGGCTATTTTTGGGAGAAAGGTTCTTCAGGCAGTGGTTCCTTCTGTATAAAGAGCCTGCCTATCCCTCCCGTCATCCGTGTACTTTTGCTTTGGTATTGGTATCCCACAAGTAATGATGACCCGTGGACTGATCACACTTAACAGAAGAAAACATAATTTATGCTTACCTGATAAATTCCTTTCTTCTGTAGTGTGATCAGTCCACGGCCCGCCCTGTTTTTTAAGGCAGGTAAATATTTTTTAAATTATACTCCAGTCACCACTACACCCTTGGCTTCTCCTTTCTCGTTGGTCCTTGGTCGAATGACTGGAGGTGACGTAGAGGGGAGGAGCTATATAGCAACTCTGCTGGGTGAATCCTCTTGCACTTCCTGTAGGGGAGCAGTTAATATCCCACAAGTAATGATGACCCGTGGACTGATCACACTACAGAAGAAAGGAATTTATCAGGTAAGCATAAATTATGTTTTCTCTAGAATGTTTTAATCATTTTCTTGGGAAATTTGTGAATGTTGCTGCACTACATATGCCAGTATCAGCCTTTTCCAAAAAAATAACTTTCCTTAAAGGGATGTGCCTCCTTTAATTATACTATGGATAGGTAAAGTGAAACAGATTTTAAAAAGGCCTCTAACACTGTGTGTTTATTTTCTGTATGAACCACCATTTCTATTACATGTGTGGCTTCAACTTTGACAATTTTAGTTATTCATTCCTTAAAACTGGTTTCAATCTGGTTAACTTTTTCATCTGCAATGCTTTATGGAAATACTGTATATAAGTTGCAAAGCCTACAACATTCTCTGTTCATGGCTTTAAAGTCTTACATCTTAAAGTCTGGGCTTTCCAGCGAATTGCTCTAATCACAATATTATGTACATTCCATTTAAATGGGAACGTCCGCTTGAAACAAACATACTCAAATCAGGTTCCACACAGGGCTTGATATTTTTTTTTTTTTAATAAGTCTTTTTGATGTGCCAGCAACTCTTCTTGGAAATTTAAATGCAGATCTTTCTAAAAGAAGCATTATAACAAAAAGATATATCTTCTTATAAAAATGAAATTATCTTAAAGCCAATAAGGTGAAATTATCAAATTAAACTAATTACATGAATCATACTATGCTGTTGATTTTGCAGATTAGTTTCTGTGAAGCGTCTATTGAGAAAATGAAGCTTATGCTTAATAACTGCAGCTCTTAGCTGAAAGCTCTGTTTTTGAATCCAGTAAATGGTTATCTTCAGGCACTTGTCAGTTGCTTAGCAGATGTAATGTTCATTTTGGTTTACTTGCCTTAACTCTGTTTTTACTCTGTACCGTTTAAGGCATATTAAAATAATATGAATTAGAAGCCTAAGTCTTTGCCTGTATGGACTGTCTTGACACTAATCCAAGGAATTCAAACATGTTTACAACTTTTTTGTTGAAAAATGACCTAGTAAGCTTTAGAGTAGATCTGTTGGAAAGACATTCACATATATAGAGTAACTAGAAAATCTGTGTTATTTAATAAATAGTGTTATTGTCTCCAATGCCGGTTACGCACATGATAGTTTAACATTAAATCAGCCATGTCATAAAGGAATTACTTTTCTCGTGTTAAGTGTATCCAGTCCACCGGATCATCCATTACTTGTGGGATATTCTCCTTCCCAACAGGAAGTTGCAAGAGGATCACCCACAGCAGAGCTGCTATATAGCTCCTCCCCTCACTGCCATATCCAGTCATTCTCTTGCAACTCTCAACTAAGATGGAGGTCGTAAGAGGACTGTGGTGTTTTATACTTAGTTTATTTCTTCAATCAAAAGTTTGTTATTTTTAAATGGTACCGGAGTGTACTGTTTATCTCAGGCAGTATTTAGAAGAAGAATCTGCCTGCGTTTTCTATGATCTTAGCAGAAGTAACTAAGATCCTTTGCTGTTCTCACATATTCTGAGGAGTGAGGTAACTTCAGAGGGGGAATAGCGTGCAGGTTTTCCTGTAATAAGGTATGTGCAGTTAAAATATTTTTCTAGGGATGGAATTTGCTAGAAAATGCTGCTGATACCGAAGTAATGTAAGTAAAGCCTTAAATGCAGTGATAGCGACTGGTATCAGGCTTATTAATAGAGATACATACTCTTATAAAAGTGTATTTTAAAACGTTTGCTGGCATGTTTAATCGTTTTTTACATATGTTTGGTGATAAAACTTATTGGGGCCTAGTTTTTTCCACATGGCTGGCTTGAATTTTGCCTAGAAACAGTTCCCTGAGGCTTCCCACTGTTGTAATATGAGTGGGAGGGGCCTATTTTAGCGTTTTTTTGCACAGCAAAAATTACAGACACAGACATCCAGCTTCTTCCTGCATGATCCAGGACTTCTCTGAAGGGCTCAAAAGGCTTCAAAATTCGTATTGAGGGAGGTAAAAAGCCACAGTAGAGCTGTGGCAGTTGTTGTGACTGTTTAAAAAACGTTTTTGTCATTTGTTATTCCGTTTTTTGGTATTAAGGGGTTAATCATCCATTTGCAAGTGGGTGCAATGCTCTGCTAACTTATTACATACACTGTAAAAATTTTGTTAGTGTAACTGCATTTTTTCACTGTTATTTCAAAATTTGGGAAAATTTGTGTTTCTTAAAGGCGCAGTAACGTTTTTTATATTGCTTGTAAACTTGTTTTAAAGTGTTTTCCAAGCTTGCTAGTCTCATTGCTAGTCTGTTTAAACATGTCTGACATAGAGGAACCTACTTGTTCATTATGTTTGAAAGCCATGGTGGAGCCCCATAGGAGAATGTGTACTAAATGTATTGATTTCACCTTAAACAGTAAAGATCAGTCTTTATCTATAAAAGAATTATCACCAGAGGGTTCTGTCGAGGGGGAAGTTATGCCGACTAACTCTCCCCACGTGTCAGACCCTTCGCCTCCCGCTCAGGGGACGCACGCTAATATGGCGCCAATTACATCAGGGACGCCCATAGTGATTACCTTGCAGGACATGGCTGCAATCATGAATAATACCCTGTCAGAGGTATTATCTAGATTGCCTGAATTAAGAGGCAAGCGCGATGGCTCTGGGGTTAGGAGAGATACAGAGCGCGCAAATGCTGTTAGAGCCATGTCTGATACTGCATCACAATATGCAGAACATGAGGACGGAGAGCTTCAGTCTGTGGGTGACATCTCTGACTCGGGGAAACCTGATTCAGAGATTTCTAATTTTAAATTTAAGCTTGAGAACCTCCGTGTATTGCTTGGGGAGGTATTAACTGCTCTGAATGACTGTAACACAGTTGCAATTCCAGAGAAATTGTGTAGGCTGGATAGATACTATGCGGTGCCGGTGTGTACTGACGTTTTTCCCATACCTAAAAGGCTTACAGAAATTATTAGCAAGGAGTGGGATAGACCCGGTGTGCCCTTTTCCCCACCTCCTATATTTAGAAAAATGTTTCCAATAGACGCCACTACACGGGAATTATGGCAGACGGTCCCTAAGGTGGAGGGAGCAGTTTCTATTTTAGCAAAGCGTACCACTATCCCGGTTGAGGACAGTTGTGCTTTTTCAGATCCAATGGATAAAAAATTGGAGGGTTACCTTAATAAAATGTTTATTCAACAAGGTTTTATTTTACAGCCTCTTGCATGCATTGCGCCTGTCACTGCTGCGGCGGCATTCTGGTTTGAGGCCCTGGAAGAGACCATCCAGACAGCTCCATTGAATGAAATTATTGACAAGCTTAGAACGCTTAAGCTAGCTAACTCATTTGTTTCTGATGCCATTGTTCATTTGACTAAACTAACGGCTAAGAATTCCGGATTCGCCATCCAGGCGCGTAGGGCGCTATGGCTTAAATCATGGTCAGCTGACTTGACTTCAAAGTCTAAATTACTCAACATTCCTTTCAAGGGGCAGACCTTATTCGGGCCTAGCTTGAAGGAAATTATTGCTGACATTACTGGAGGCCAGGGTCATACCCTTCCTCAGGACAGGGCCAAATCAAAGGCCAAACAGTCTAATTTTCGTGCCTTTCGAAATTTCAAGGCAGGAGCAGCATCAACTTCCTCCGCTTCAAAACAAGAGGGAACTGTTGCTCATTCCGGACAGGCCTGGAAACCTAACCAGTCCTGGAACAAGGGCAAGCAGGCCAGAAAGCCTGCTGCTGCCCCCAAGACAGCATGAAGGAACGGCCCCCTATCCGGAAACGGATCTAGTGGGGGGCAGACTTTCTCTCTTCGCCCAGGCGTGGGCAAGAGATATTCAGGATCCCTGGGCGTTGGAGATCATATCTCAGGGATATCTTCTGGACTTCAAAGCTTCTCCTCCACAAGGGAGATTTCATCTTTCAAGGTTATCAGCAAACCAGATAAAGAAAGAGGCATTCCTAAGCTGTGTGCAAGACCTCCTAGTAATGGGAGTGATCCATCCAGTTCCGCGGACGGAACAGGGACAGGGATTTTATTCAAATCTGTTTGTGGTTCCCAAGAAAGAGGGAACCTTCAGACCAATCTTGGATCTAAAGATCTTAAACAAATTCCTCAGAGTTCCATCATTCAAAATGGAAACTATTCGGACCATCCTACCCATGATCCAAGAGGGTCAGTACATGACCACAGTGGACTTAAAGGATGCCTACCTTCACATACCGATTCACAAAGATCATCATCGGTTTCTAAGGTTTGCCTTTCTAGACAGGCATTACCAATTTGTAGCTCTTCCCTTCGGGTTGGCCACTGCCCCGAGAATTTTTACAAAGGTTCTGGGCTCACTTCTGGCGGTTCTAAGACCGTGAGGCATAGCGGTGGCTCCGTATCTAGACGACATCCTGATACAGGCGTCAAGCTTTCAAATTGCCAAGTCTCATACAGAGATAGTTCTGACATTTCTAAGGTCGCATGGGTGGAAAGTGAACGTGGAAAAGAGTTCTCTATCACCACTCACAAGAGTCTCCTTCCTAGGGACTCTTATAGATTCTGTAGAGATGAAAATTTACCTGACGGAGTCCAGGTTATCAAAACTTCTAAATGCTTGCCGTGTCCTTCATTCCATTCCACGCCCGTCAGTGGCTCAGTGCATGGAAGTAATCGGCTTAATGGTAGCGGCAATGGACATAGTGCCATTTGCGCGCCTGCATCTCAGACCGCTGCAATTATGCATGCTAAGTCAGTGGAATGGGGATTACTCAGATTTGTCCCCTCTACTAAATCTGGATCAATAGACCAGAGATTCTCTTCTCTGGTGGCTTTCTCGGGTCCATCTGTCCAAGGGTATGACCTTTCGCAGGCCAGATTGGACGATTGTAACAACAGATGCCAGCCTTCTAGGTTGGGGCGCAGTCTGGAACTCCCTGAAGGCTCAGGGATCGTGGACTCAGGAGGAGAAACTCCTCCCAATAATATTCTGTAGTTAAGAGCAATATTCAATGCTCTTCTAGCTTGGCCTCAGTTAGCAACACTGAGGTTCATCAGATTTCAGTCGGACAACATCACGACTGTGGCTTACATCAACCATCAAGGGGGAACCAGGAGTTCCCTAGCGATGTTAGAAGTCTCAAAGATAATTCGCTGGGCAGAGTCTCACTCTTGCCACCTATCAGCGATCCACATCCCAGGCGTAGAGAACTGGGAGGCGTATTTTCTAAGTCATCAGACTTTTCATCCGGGGGAGTGGGAACTCCATCCGGAGCTGTTTGCTCAACTGGTCCATCGTTGGGGCAAACCAGAACTGGATCTCATGGCGTCTCGCCAGAACGCCAAGCTTCCTTGTTACGGATCCAGGTCCAGGGACCCGGGAGCAACGCTGATAGATGCTCTAGCAGCTCCTTGGTTATTCAACCTGGCCTATGTGTTTCCACCGTTTCCTCTGCTCCCTCGACTGATTGCCAAAATCAAACAGGAGATAGCATCGGTGATTCTGATAGCGCCTGCGTGGCAACGCAGGACCTGGTATGCAGACCTAGTGGACATGTCATCTCTTCCACCATGGACTCTGCCTCTGAGGCAGGACCTTCTAATACAAGGTCCTTTCAATCATCCAAATCTAATTTCTCTGAGACTGACTGCATGGAGATTGAACGCTTGATTCTATCAAGGCGTGGCTTCTCCGAGTCAGTCATTCATACCTTAATACAGGCTCGGAAGCCTGTCACCAGGAAAATCTACCATAAGATATGGCGTAAATATCTTTATTGGTGTGAATCCAAGAGTTACTCATGGAGTAAGGTTAGGATTCCTAGGATATTGTCCTTTCTCCAAGAGGGTTTGGACAAAGGCTTATCAGCTAGTTCTTTAAAAGGACAGATCTCTGCTCTGTCTATTCTTTTGCACAAGCGTCTGGCAGAAGTTCCAGACGTCCAGGCATTTTGTCAGGCTTTGGTTAGGATTAAGCCTGTGTTTAAAACTGTTGCTCCCCCGTGGAGCTTAATCTTGGTTCTTAAAGTTCTTCAGGGAGTTCCGTTTGAACCCCTTCATTCCATTGATATTAAACTTTTATCTTGGAAAGTTCTGTTTTTGATGGCTATTTCCTCGGCTCGAAGAGTCTCTGAGTTATCTGCCTTACATTGTGATTCTCCTTATCTGATTTTTCATTCAGACAAGGTAGTTCTGCGTACCAAACCTGGGTTTTTACCTAAGGTGGTTTCTAACAGGAATATCAATCAAGAGATTGTTGTTCCATCATTGTGTCGTAATCCTTCTTCAAAGAAGGAACGTCTTTTGCCTAATCTGGACGTAGTCCGTGCCTTGAAGTTTTACTTACAGGCTACTAAAGATTTTTGTCAAACATCTGCCCTGTTTGTCGTTTACTCTGGACAGAGGAGAGGTCAAAAAGCTTCGGAAACCTCTCTCTCCTTTTGGCTTCGGAGCATAATACGCTTAGCCTATGAGACTGCTGGACAGCAGCCCTCTGAAAGGATTACAGCTCATTCTACTAGAGCTGTGGCTTCCACCTGGGCCTTTAAAAATGAGGCCTCTGTTGAACAGATTTGCAAGGCTGCGACTTGGTCTTCGCTTCACACCTTTTCAAAATTTTACAAATTTTACACTTTTGCTTCTTCAGAGGCTGTTTTTGGGAGAAAGGTTCTACAGACAGTGGTTCCTTCCGTTTAAGTTCCTGCCTTGTCCCTCCCATCATCCGTGTACTTTAGCTTTGGTATTGGTATCCCACAAGTAATGGATGATCCGTGGACTGGATACACAAGAGAAAACATAATTTATGCTTACCTGATAAATTTATTTCTCTTGTAGTGTATCCAGTCCACGGCCCGCCCTGTCCTTTTAAGGCAGGTCTAAATTTTAATTAAACTACAGTCACCACTGCACCCTATGGTTTCTCCTTTCTCGTCTTGTTTCGGTCGAATGACTGGATATGGCAGTGAGGGGAGGAGCTATATAGCAGCTCTGCTGTGGGTGATCCTCTTGCAACTTCCTGTTGGGAAGGAGAATATCCCACAAGTAATGGATGATCCGTGGACTGGATACACTACAAGAGAAATAAATTTATCAGGTAAGCATAAATTATGTTTTTTCATCAAAGTTATAAAACACCGATCTGAGGGTTCTCAAACTACAGTTTTAAGTCTAGATTCTTTTCAATTGAAATTTAAGATTTAAAAGGACACTCAAGTCAAAATTAAACTTTTGTGATTCAGATAGAACAGCAATTTTAATCGACTCTCTAATTTACTTCCATTAACAAAATGTGCACAGTCTTTTTATATTTACCTTTTTTTAAATCACCAGCTCCTACTGAGCATGTGCAAGAATCCACAGAAAATACAGGTATGCATTTGTGATTGGCTGATGGCTGTCACATGATACAGGGGGAGTGGAGATAGACGTAACTTTGAAATTAGTCAGAAAAAAAATCTACTACTCATTTGAAGTTCAGACTAAGTGCTATTGCATTGTCTTTTTATCATGCATTTGTTGATTATGCAAATCTACTGTATTTACTGGTCCTTTAAGGGGGATCCTTATTATTATTATTATTATTATTTTTCTTCCACAAAATAGTATATTTAATTATTTTAGCTTAAGTCACCCCAGTACTGTCTTTAGTCATTACAGGGCCATTAAGAAAAAATAGTTAAAGTATTTAAGGACTAATTAGATGATCCTTGAAAAGATAATGAAGGCTCATGTAAGTTTACTGATATTCAAATTAGAATGCAATTTGAAAATGTACATTTGTTTTCCTTTGCAATAGCCAACTGTAATGTAAACTGCTGAGCCGGGTATTGGGATGATAATCTACATTTTCTAATTAAAAAGAAACATTTACAACAATTAACATAAAAAGGAGTTTACAATACACCAATTAGAAATATTTCTGAAATTCTGAGTTGTAATATCCTTTCAATTCTGTCAAAAAATGTTGTAAAGTGCTGTAAAGCGTAACCCAAACCATTTATTTTATAATTGTTAGTTAGTAGACCAGAAAAGTGGACACTATAGAATCAACAGGGTGTAGCATGGATTTTTGTTTATGTTTGCCTAACGGGACAGTTTAATCAAAATTAAACTTTCATGATTTTGATAGAGCATGCAATTTTAATCAACTTTCCTATTTACTTTTATCTTCAAATTTGCATTGTACTTTTGATATTCTTTGTTGAAAGCTAAACCTAGGTAGACTCATATGCTAATCTATAGTGCATTTTGACAGTTTTTCGCTACTAGACAGTGCTAGTTCATGTGTGCCATATAGATAATATTGTGCTCACTTCCATTGAGTTATTTATGAGTCAGCACTGATGAACTAAAATGCAAGTCTGTCAAAAGATCTGAAATAAGGGGGCAGTCTGCAGAGGCTTAGATACAAGGTAATCACAGAGGTAAAACATATATTAATATAACCGTGTTGGTTATGCAAAACTGGGTAATAAAGGGATTATCTATCTTTTTAAACAATAACAATTCTGTAGTAGACTGTCCCTTTAAGATAGCATGCATGCAGTTGTGGTGATAATGTATTGTGGTGATTGCATCAGTTTAATTGCTTGTGTGTCTGAGAAGACTTTACTTTGTGGCAATCTAAAGAATTAGAGCATTACATTTTATCACTATAATGGCTGTTTAAGGTAGGCACAATTATATAATTACACATTGTGGTGATTTTTTGTGTATATCCACTAAATAGTTCTCTTGCTGACAGAATACCATTGATGAAGATTTTCAATGCAGTATTTAACAGGGTTTCTCAGTCATTAGAAAATAGTGTGAGAACACAGATTTCCTAAAGACTGGAATTGATCTGAATTTGAAAAACATGTGAACAACTCTTCCAAGAGTCTGTGATAACAACAAAAGTCAGCTAAAGGGACAGTAAACACGTTGATATAAACTGTTTAATTCTGTTCCATACAATAACTTTGTAGTATACATTTATTATTTATTTTATCCTGCAATTTAAGTCTGGAAATGATGTTAGTTTATTGCACTATTGGATACAATTTATTAGGTGTCCTTAAATTAAATGCAATATTGTTACCTTATTTTGATTATTATTATATTTGTATTATTATAACAACAGAAAATTGATTAAAACAGTCAAAACTGTGAAGATATCAAAATAAATTTCATGATTCAGATAGGGCATGGAATTTTAGACAACTTTCTAATTTACATCTATTATCAATTTTTGTTTGTTCTCTTTTGTCTAAAAGCAGGGATATAAGTCTACTAAGCAACTGGATATTATTTTTAAACCCAAATCTAAGTCAGTGGATGTTTTTCCAGTCCGATATTGGTTTCCAATATACAGATTTATATAGGAATATATATTTATAAATACTTAGAACATATTCTGCTATGTGTAGAACATTGGAATGTGAAATATTTACATAAAATACACAGTATAACACTTTATTAAATATGAATATTGCATAAATGTTTTTACATGTTTTCATATAATTAACTGCAAAGGGCTCCAATGCATGCACAACATACACACACACACTGGAGTTTTAAGTAGTCCTGTCAGCCTCTCAGTGAGAGCTTGGACGAAAGTTAGAGTCCGGAGATGCAGGGAGAGTCTTTCTCCGAAACCATCCCGACTTATTTTAACAGCTCCATAAGCAATCAGCGTTGACGAGTTTCGCTGCCTGCTTTCTACACTCAAGTCCATGTCAGGAGCGATGCTACTACACTGTCACACTTGAGAGGCCGTGTTCCTGTTCCACAGCATAGATTCTGGTAAGATTGTTTCATTTTTTATACACATAATGATAACGCAGAAGACAGGGTCACAGTGTGATACCTTTTATCTGTATAGAATCAAGGGTTAATATCCCTGTTGAGGGGGATTATTTAACAGGGGGGGGGTTCTGTAAATAATATTGTTTATTGTGTCTTTGCTGTGATATGTGTGAGATGAGGCTCTGGCAATGGGTGGACTTTTAGTTTCATTTCCGGGAGTATTTGAGCTGCCAATTTGGTGCGTTTTTCTCCCTAGTGCAGGGGCGGTCCTGCGAGGCATTCCTTCTGACCGGGTGTGGCCTATTCAACTTCCTCTGCTTGACCGGCTGTTGCCGGAGATGAAACGATTTCTGTGGCCCGGGTCATAGGAGGTGGTGAGTGGTCCGGCCATTGGAGACTATAAAGGTGCCATTTTTTATATATTATATCTAGTCTGTATTAAAGGCGCCAGCTATGGAGGACTCTGATGCGTTAGAGGGTACTCCCTCTTAAACAAAGTCTCATACCTGTGTTTATTGCAAGGAGGTTCTGATAGATCTGCCTGCTCAACTATGTTCCACTTGCCTTGATAAAGTTACGACATCTAGAAATAATAGGATGTCTAGTACTACTGAGCCGTCTACCTCTGAGGGTTCCCCGTCCCGTGAGGTGCGTTCCCAACATTCATCTCCGATTACACATGCAGCGCCCCAAGGTACGACCATTTCTCCTACTGGAGAGATCCGTTGGCCGCCAGATTTTGAGGATCAACTGCAAACGGCGGTGTCTAAGGTGATTAGTGCCTTACCACGTTCTGCTAAACGCAATCGTAAGGTTAAGTATGGCAATCCAACCCAGGGGTCATATACTCCAATGTATATTTCGGAAAGATTATCCACTGACGAGGACGACTCCGACTCTTCGGAGAACGTTCCTTCTGGGTCGGAGTCTATGTCATCTATAGCTCAGACTGCGGAGGAGCCTGACTTTTGGTTTAGGGTGGAAAAATTGCACCTTTTACTAAAGCAAGTGCTTGCTACTCTCGAAGTTCCGAAACTATCGGAGGAACCTTCGATTCCTACGCTTGATAAAGTATATGAGAACAGGGTGGGGCCTCAGATCTTCCCGGTTCCTGTTAAGATGGCTAACATTATTAAGAATGAATGGGAAAGAAGCTGTTCCCTGTCCTGGACTCTCAGCTTGAGCTATGGGAGACTGTCCCTAAGGTGGATGGTGCTATCTCTACACTCGAGAAGCGGAGGACAATTCTTCTTGAGGATAGTTCGTCGTTTAAAGAGCCCATGGAAAAAAGTTAGAAAACATGTTATGAAAAATGTTTCAACACACAGGTTTGTTTTTCAGCCGGCAGCAGCGGTAGCTGCGGTTGCAACATATTGGTGCGAATCTCTGTCAAACATGGTCGAGAGGGAGACTCCCCTCGACGAAATACAAGATAGAATTAAGGCCTTGAGGGTTGCTAATTCTTTTATTTGTGATGCCAATATGCAAATTATTCGCCTGAATGCTAAGGTATCAGGTTTTTCCGTACTAGCCCGCAGGGCTCTGTGGCTAAAGTCATGGTCTGTGGACATGACCTCTAAGTCTATACTGCTATCGCTTCCCTTTCAGGGAAAGATCCTGTTCGGTCCAGGATTGGACTGGTTACGGGAGGCAAGGGCGCTTTCCTACCGCAGGATAAGAAGGCTAAGCCTAAGGGATCTACTTTTCGTCCCTTTCGTGCGGACAAGGCCCAACGCCAGCAGCCCGCTGCAAAAGCGGATCAGTCCAAGGGCACTTGGAAGCCAGCTTAGTCTTGGAATAAGTCCAAGCAGAACAAGAAGCCCGCCGACACAAAGTCGGCATGAAGAGGCGGCCCTGACCAGTCACCGGACCAAGTAGGGGGCAGATTATCTCTCTTCTCAGAGGCCTGGTTGCAGGACGTTCAGGACCCTTGGGTTCTGGAGGTTATCGCCCAGGTATAGGGTTCAGATCTCATTCACCCAGGGGCAGATTCCTCCTGTCAAATTTGTCTTCCAGACCAGAAAAGAGAGATGCCTTTCTAGAATGTGTGAGGGATCTCTCTTCTCTCTGAGTTATTGTACCAGTACCCCCAGCAGAAAGGGGTTTAGGGTACTATTCATACCTTTTTGTGGTCCCAAAAAAGGAGGGCACGTTCCGCCCGATTCTAAACTTAAAATGTTTAAACAAGTTTCTGGCTGTTCCATCGTTCAAAATGGAAACGATCAGATCTATTCTGATCCTAGTTTAAGAGGGGCAGTTCATGACGACAATAGACTTGAAGGATGCCTAACTTCATGTGCCAATCCACATGGATCACTTCAGGTTCCTGAGATTTGCATTTCTGGAACAACATTTCCAATTTGTGGCCCTTCCCTTCAATCTGGCGACAGCCCCAAGAGTCTTCACAAAGGTTATGAAGGCGCTACTTGCAGTAGCCAAATCCAGAGGCTTTGCTGTGGTGCCCTATCTAGACGACATCCTAGTCCAGACGCGGTCGTTCAGTCTTGCAGAGGATCACTCGAGGGCCCTTCTTCTTTTGCTTCAATCTCATAGTTGGAAGATAAACTCAGGAAAGTGCTCCCTGATTCCCAGCAACAGGGGGGAGTACCTGGGAACGATAGTAGATTCTATTTTCATGAGGATATTTCTCATAGATCAGCGACGCAGGAAGATTGCGTCCACCTGTCTTGCCCTTCAGTCCTCCTGTCCCTCTGTGGCTCAGAGTATAGAGGTGATCGGACTCATAGTGTCCAGCATCGATGTCATTCCATTCACCAGGTTCCATCTAAGACCTCTTCAGTTGTGCATGTTGAGAGTGGAACAGCGATCATACAGACCTATCCCAACAGATTTCTCTGGACGATCGGACGAGGGACTCCCTCTTTTGGTGGATCCGTCCGGAACAACTGTCCCAAGGGACATCCTTCCTGAGACCGTCCTGGGAGATTGTGACCACGGACTCAAGTCTGGCAGGATGGGGAGCTGTTTGGGGTGCCAGGATGGCTCAGGGAAAGTGGTCTTGAGAGGAGTCTCTCCTCCTGATCAATATTCTGGAACTTCGAGCAATCTACAATGCTCTGAAGGCATGGCCTCCTCTGGGGTCGTTCAGCTTCATCAGGTTCCAGACAGACAACATTACATCGGTGGCTTAAATCAACCTTCAGGGGGGATGAGAAGCTTCCTAGCAATGAGGGAGGTTTCTCAGATATTGGAATGGGCCCCACATCTGTTCCCTCTCAGCAATCCACATTCCAGGTGTGGACAAGGACTCCCAGGGCTCATACCTCCATAACAGGAAAGACTTGAGAAGTGAGCTAACTTACAAGGGTGTGTCATACAGGCTTCACCTACAACGTGTGTCGATACACACCTCCAGTTTCAAACCATTTCAAAGACGGTAACTCGTTTGAGGACACCTCATTGGTCAGCTGGTTTCACACCCCCTTCCTGTGATTGGCTGATACACTGACTTGGGCAATTACATCCCTGTGAGAAGACCCAGAGCGGGTTTGCAGTTTCAATAACTGTTGTTACAATGCTGTTTTATTCTTTTTAAATTGTGAGTGTGATTTTGTAGTAGGGCACTACATTATTAAAGGTGTTTTATAATCTGCACTTAGATGTGTTTGTGCGCTCCTATTGATTTTTTGTTTTTACAGTTTTCCTCTAAGAGTTCGTGATGGGACTTTATTAAAGGAGCAGCCACCATTAATCCCAACCAACTAACATTGGATCTTGTATACATTTGCTCTTACGGACATATATTGGTTGTGTATGATATTTGTCTCATATGTTGGGGCAGATATAAGCAGGCTTTGTGAATATTTATCATTTTTGTTGACACTTCTGTTGAATGTTGTTTTATGCACATAGGTACATTTGTGCAGTTCACTTTATATAATATAGGACGAATACCCGTATAGGTATATTCCATATGCAATATTGCAGCGCCTTGTATACACTGTCTTTTTCTTGTTTTCACCGTCAGATTAGGGTCCGCATTCTTTTTGCCCTCCCGTTTTTCATTCAGTGTCCTCTAGAGCTTGGGTATTTGTTCCCACAAGTAATGAATGAAGCCGTGGACTCTCCTCCCCTTTAGATGGAAAACATAAATTATGCTTACCTGATAATTTTATTTCCATCGTGAGGAGGAGAGTCCACAACTCCCGCCCGTGGTTTCGGTGGGCGGACCTAAAATTAGTTTTTGTTCTTCTGGCACCATTTATACCCTGATATTTCTCCTACTGTTCTTTGTTCCCTTGGCAGAATGACTGGGGGATGAGGGAAGTGGGGGAGGGGGGTATTTAAGCCTTTGGCTGGGGTGTCTTTGCCTCCTCCTGGTGGCCACGTTCTTAATTCCCACAAGTAATGAATGAAGCCGTGGACTCTCCTCCCCGCGATGGAAATAAAATGATCAGGTAAGCATAATTTATGTTTTTGTAATTTTGATGTTTTTTGCAACTTTAAAGATTTTTATTGCCGATTTTTGTGAGAATTTTAGGAGACTTTTGGTGTAACTTGGTGCATATTTTCCTGTGCATATATTTGTCTTTAAATTGACATATTTCAAGTTTTGAACAGTTAAATGCATTTGATTGCAATATGTATGTTTAAAAATATATTTGAATAAAATCACAATTAAAATCTCAATATTTCATCAAATAAAATCATGATTTTCTTTTTCCATATAGCACAGCCCTAATATCAACTCATTACCAAGGAATCACTTGGCTTGAGTATAGCTTTAATTTATTAATATGCATTCATTTCTTACAGGATATGCTGGTTGAATTATGTTCTGGTCCTTGTCTTGCTTTGGAAATAAGAGGCACTGATGTTCCGAAGCGCTTTAGGGAATTCTGTGGACCTGCAGATCCTGTAAGTAATCTGTCCTTGTTCTGAATCTTTTTAGAATTACAATATAAATCATGGGAAAACAATATGAGTATAGCTCTTGTAGATTATATTTATTTTATGAAATGCGTAGTCTTTTTGATAAACATTAAAGGGATGTTGTACTATAAACGTTCCCTTTAATGTGTTTCTAGTAGTTCATTTTACCTACTGGAGTGTACTAAATTGTTTGTAACAGCTCCTTTGCCTTTATTTTGTCATTTGAAATATTAGTTTTATCTTGTTGAAACCTCCACCTATGTTGCAAATATGATTACTGCAGTATTCTCTATAGAAAGAAATTATGTAAACAGGAGGCGTCAAGAAAAATAAATCTCCTAGTGGGGTGTAGGAGAGAGATTATACAGGGAGTGCAGAATTATTAGGCAAGTTGTATTTTTGAGGATTAATTTTATTATTGAACAACAACCATGTTCTCAATGAACCCAAAAAACTCATTAATATCAAAGCTGAATATTTTTGGAAGTAGTTTTTAGTTTGTTTTTAGTTTTAGCTATTTTAGGGGGATATCTGTGTGTGCAGGTGACTATTACTGTGCATAATTATTAGGCAACTTAACAAAAAACAAATATATACCCATTTCAATTATTTATTTTTACCAGTGAAACCAATATAACATCTCAACATTCACAAATATACATTTCTGACATTCAAAAACAAAACAAAAACAAATCAGTGACCAATATAGCCACCTTTCTTTGCAAGGACACTCATCCATGGTCAGTGTTTTGATCTGTTCACCATCAACATTGCGTGCAGCAGCAACCACAGCCTCCCAGACACTGTTCAGAGAGGTGTACTGTTTTCCCTCCTTGTAAATCTCACATTTGATGATGGACCACAGGTTCTCAATGGGGTTCAGATCAGGTGAACAAGGAGGCCATGTCATTAGATTTTCTTCTTTTATACCCTTTCTTGCCAGCCACGCTGTGGAGTACTTGGACGCGTGTGATGGAGCATTGTCCTGCATGAAAATCATGTTTTTCTTGAAGGATGCAGACTTCTTCCTGTACCACTGCTTGAAGAAGGTGTCTTCCAGAAACTGGCAGTAGGACTGGGAGTTGAGCTTGACTCCATCCTCAACCCGAAAAGGCCCCACAAGCTCATCTTTGATGATACCAGCCCAAACCAGTACTCCACCTCCACCTTGCTGGCGTCTGAGTCGGACTGGAGCTCTCTGCCCTTTACCAATCCAGCCACGGGCCCATCCATCTGGCCCATCAAGACTCACTCTCATTTCATCAGTCCATAAAACCTTAGAAAAATCAGTCTTGACATATTTCTTGGCCCAGTCTTGACGTTTCAGCTTGTGTGTCTTGTTCAGTGGTGGTCGTCTTTCAGCCTTTCTTACCTTGGCCATGTCTCTGAGTATTGCACACCTTGTGCTTTTGGGCACTCCAGTGATGTTGCAGCTCTGAAATATGGCCAAACTGGTGGCAATTGGCATCTTGGCAGCTGCACGCTTGACTTTTCTCAGTTCATGGGCAGTTATTTTGCCCCTTGGTTTTTCCACACGCTTCTTGCGACCCTGGTGACTATTTTGAATGAAACGCTTGATTGTTCGATGATCACGCTTCAGAAGCTTGTCCATATAGCTCCCCTCAGGCTCCGCCCCCCCCCCCCCCAGTCATTCTCTTTGTTGCTCTAACAAGTAGCATCTCCACGGGAGGGTAAAGAGTTTGTGGTGTTAGATTTGTAGTTTTTATTTCTTCAATCAAGAGTTTGTTATTTTAAAATAGTGCCGGTTTGTACTATTTACTCTGAGGCAGAAAGTGATAAAGATTTCTGCTGAGAGGAAAAAGATTTTAGCATGTTGTAACTAAAATCCATTGCTGTTCCCACACAGGACTGTTGAGTACCGGAGAACTTCAGTTGGGGGGAACAGTTTGCAGGCTTAACTGCTTAAGGTATGCTCAGTCATTTTTTTCTAACAAGACCTGGTAATGCTAGAAGACTGACAGAAATCCCCATGAGGGAAGGTAAGCCATTTTCTGAGACGCAGTATAGAAGGATGGCTTCAGTTAAGGGCTTAAATACTGGTAGACACTGTGATGGGCTAAATCGATTACTTTATTAGTGGAATCTTATATTTGTTCAACTGTTTGAAACGTTGGAAACACTTTTGGGTTTTTTATTACGCCTGGCATATTATTAGACGCCTAGTCTGACTCAGGAAGGCCCCATAACTCTGAACTGAAGAGGGAGGGGGCCTCATTTTCGCGCCTCAGTTGCGCAGTTGATTTACAAGACAGCTTCATGCAGCTTGACGTGTAGAGTCCTGAGAGTGCAGGAGGACATCAGGGAGGCTTATTTTTCTTCTACAAATAACCCTAAAAGAAGGTAGGGCCACAGAAAAGACTGTGGCACCGTGCTGTAGTGTGTTAAACCGGTTGTTTACTTCAATTTGCTCCGGTTTGGGCAATAAGGGTTTAATTGATTTGAAAATTTGTGTGCAATCATTTCAAAGCATTAGGATCATGTGGTGAAAATTTCATAAAGATCGGTTGTTTTTTGGTGACTTGGTAAAAAAATGTGTGCTTTTTATTATTTAAAGACACAGTAATGTTTTTTCAAAAAGTGATTTTTTTCTGTATTGTAGTGCTGTCTAAGTCTGCAAACATGTCTGAGACTTCAGATAGACCTTGTTCTTTATGTTTAAAAGCCATGGCGGTACCCCCATTGCATTTATGTGTAAAGTGTGCTAAAACATCTAAGCATTTTAAAGACTATCTAGTGACACTTAAAAATGTAGCCCAAGATGATTCTTTAACAGAGGGTAATGAGGATAGTCCTTCTTCCTCTCCCCATGTGTCGACACCAGTTACGCCCGCGCAAGCGATGCCTAGTACCTCTAGCGCATTGGCCCCTATTACTTTACAAAAATTAGCAGCAGTAATGGATAATTCCCTTGCAGCATTTTTATCCAAACTGCCAGTTTTTCCAAAAAAGCGCGATAGCTCAGTATTAAATACAGAGAATGAGCAATCAGAAGCTTTGGATGATTTATCTGTAGTACCCTCACAAAACTCAGAAGTAGCAGTGAGGGACGGTCTGTCTGAGGGACAAATTTCTGATACAGGAAAAGTTTCTCAACGGGCAGAGTCAGATTCCTTAGCGTTTAAATTTAAGCTGGAACACCTCCGCGTCCTGCTTAAGGAGGTTTTAGCTACGCTGGATGATTGTGACCCCATGGTGGTCCCAGAAAAATTGTGTAAGATGGACAGGTTTTTAGAGGTCCCCGTATACACTGAGGCATTCCCGATCCCAAAGAGGGCGGCGGATATTGTGACTAGGGAGTGGGAGAGACCAGGTGTACCCTTTGTTCCCCCCCTATCTTTAAGAAAATGTTCCCCATAAACGACCCCAGGCGGGACGCGTGGCAGACGGTCCCTAAGGTAGAGGGGGCTGTTTCAACACTTGCTAAGCGTACAACTATACCAATAGAGGACAGTTGTGCTTTCAAAGATCCTATGGATAAAAAATTGGAAGGATTGCTGAAGAAAAGTTTTGTTCAGCAAGGTTTTCTGCTTCAACCAATTGCCTGCATTATTCCGGTAACTACTGCAGCTGCTTTTTGGTTCGAGGCCCTGGAGGAGTCGCTCCAGAGGGAGACTTCATACGATGAGGTCATGGATAGAATTCATGCTCTAAAGCTGGCTAATTCTTTTATCACTGATGCCGCTCTCCAATTAGCTAAACTAGCGGCGAAAAACTCAGGTTTTGCCATCATGGCGCGAAGAGCGCTTTGGCTCAAATCGTGGTCGGCGGATGTGTCGTCCAAAACGAAACTGTTAAATATTCCCTTCAAGGGGAAAACCCTATTCGGCCCAGAGCTGAAAGAAATTATTTCAGATATTACTGGGGGCAAAGGCCATGCCCTTCCACTACAGGAGAGCCCCAACCCTAAGAAATAGATTAGCACCGAGCAAAATAATCAAACACACTCAACAACAATCCAAAGACATTACTAAACTCAAGAAAGGCATTTTTGGTTTACAGGGAGTATATAAATGTGGAAAAACTGGATGTAGCTCTTGTCAATACATCAAATCTGGCACAAAACTTTTCAAGTCTCATACTACTGGAGATACGTTTCCCATCCAGGGTTTTTATAATTGCAACACCTCTTTTGTTGTATACCTGTTAGAGTGTGTGTGCGGCCTGCAATATGTAGGCCGCACCTCTAGGAAGGTCAAAACAAGGTGGGGGGAACACTATCGTAACTGTAAAAATTGCAAGAAAATGAAAGTTAAACATAGTGTCCCTACCTATTGTCTAACAAAGCATCAGGGCAACCCTCATATTTCCAAATACATTCCTATAGATTTCATCCCCAAGTCATCAGATTACAATAGAATTAATAAACTCAGACAACGGGAAACCTTTTGGATTTTCAAGTTGAAAACACTGTTTCCTGAAGGTTTAAACGCCAACTTAGACCTAGCAGCTTTCAATTAAATCAGACGGACCAATAGTTTCCCATCAATTAATATCCTAGTAGCTTTTCTCCATCTTTTTCCTCCCATCACGATTTTTCCCCCTTCCCACCCCCTTCCCTTTCCCTCCCCCCCTTCCCACCCCCTTCCCTTTCCCTCCTTGACTTTTACTGCAGCCTGCAATACAACTCTTCACAAGAAGTTTGTTCACCTCTATCAGAGCCACACAGAGATTCACCTGCCTTGGTCCAGACGCAGTATACCATTGACCCACCAGTGTGCTAACTGATAGCACCGGTCATAGTACGGTGCATATCCTTTCGGTAAGCCTTTTGATTGTATTCACTCTGACTTAGATCCAACAATATCACGCTATGTGGCGCCCTCTTTTTTATTTCTAACCTTCCACAAGATAGGCCGTTTAAGGCCAAAAACAAGGCTAATTTTGCTCCTTTCGCAACTTCAGGAGCGGACCTGCTGCAACCTCTGCTGCCGCAAAGCAAGATAACGCTTCCCAGCCCAAAGCAACCTGGAAACCATTGCAGGGCTGGAATAAGGGTAAACAGGCCAAGAAGCCTGCTCCTGCTACCAAGACAGCATGAAGGGGTAGCCCCCGATCCGGGATCGGATCTGGCAGGGGGCAGACTTTCTCTCTTTGCTCAGGCTTGGGCAAGAGACGTTCCGGATCCCTGGGCATTAGAAATAGTTGCTCAGGGGTACCTTCTAGAATTCAAGGATTCTCCCCCAAAGGGAAGGTTCCACATTTCTCGTTTGTCTTCAGACCAAACAAAGAAACAGGCGTTCTTACGCTGTGTAGAAGATCTCCTAAAAATGGGAGTAATACACCCAGTTCCAATTGCAGAACAAGGACTGGGCTTTTACTCAAACCTGTTCGTAGTTCCCAAAAAGGAAGGAACTTTCAGGCCAATCCTGGATCTAAAAATTCTAAACAAATTCCTCAGAGTTCCGTCTTTCAAGATGGAAACCATTCGGACAATCTTGCCGATGATCCAGGAAGGTCAATATATGACTACCGTGGATCTAAAGGATGCATATCTACATATTCCTATCCACAAAGATCACCATCAGTTCCTAAGGTTCACCTTTCTGGACAAACATTACCAGTTCGTGGCCCTTCCTTTCGGGTTGGCCACCGCTCCCAGAATTTTCACAAAGGTGCTAGGGTCCCTTCTAGCGGTGCTAAGACCGCGGGGCATTGCAGTAGCACCTTACCTAGACGACATATTAATACAGGCGTCATCTTTCCACAGAGCCAAGGCTCATACGGACATTGTTCTGGCCTTTCTAAGGTCTCACGGGTGGAAGGTGAACGTAGAAAAAAGTTCTCTGTCCCCGCTCACAAGAGTTCCCTTCCTGGGAACACTAATAGACTCGGTAGAAATGAAAATCTTTCTGACAGAGGTCAGGAAGTCAAAACTGTTGAATACTTGCCGAGCTCTTCATTCCATTCCTCGGCCTTCTGTGGCTCAGTGCATGGAGGTAATTGGTTTAATGGTTGTGGCAATGGACTTAGTCCCTTTTGCACGAATTCATCTCAGACCACTGCGACTGTGCATGCTCAAACAGTGGAATGGGGATTACGCAGATTTGTCTCCTCAAATACAAATGGATCAGAAAACCAGAGACTCTCTTCTCTGGTGGTTGTCTCAAGATCACCTATCTCAGGGAATGAGTTTCCGCAGACCGGAGTGGATCATTGTCACGACCGATGCCAGTCTGTTAGGCTGGGGTGCGGTCTGGAACTCCCTGAAGGCTCAGGGTCTATGGTCTCGGGAAGAATTTCTTCTCCCAATAAACATTTTGGAGCTGAGAGCGATATTCAATATGCTCCAGGCGTGGCCTCAACTAGCGGAGGCCAAATTCATCAGATTTCAGTCGGACAACATCACGACTGTAGCGTACATCAATCATCAGGGAGGAACAAAGAGTTCCCTAGCGATGAAGGAAGTATCCAAGATCATCAAATGGGCGGAGGATCACTCCTGCCATCTATCTGCAATCCACATCCCAGGGGTAGACAACTGGGAGGCGGATTTTCTAAGTCGTCAGACTTTTCATCCGGGGGAGTGGGAACTCCACCCGGAGGTTTTTGTTTAGCTGACCCAGCTATGGGGCATTCCAGAATTGGATCTGATGGCATCCCGTCAGAACTCCAAACTTCCCCTTTACGGATCCAGATCCAGGGATCCCAAGGCGGCATTGATAGATGCTTTAACAGCGCCTTGGTCATTCAGTCTAGCTTATGTCTTTCCACCGTTTCCTCTTCTTCCTCGGCTAGTAGCCAGAATCAAACAGGAGAAGGCTTCGGTAATTCTGATAGCGCCTGCATGGCCACACAGGACTTGGTATGCAGACCTAGTGGACATGTCATCGGTCCCACCATGGAAACTGCCATCGAGGCAGGATCTTCTAATTCAAGGTCCTTTCAAGCATCCAAATCTAGTTTCTCTGCAACTGACTGCTTGGAGATTGAACGTTTAATTCTAGCTAAGCGTGGGTTCTCTGAATCAGTTATAGACACTCTGATCCAGGCCAGGAAGCCTGTCACCAGGAAAATTTACCATAAGATATGGCGGAAATATCTTTGTTGGTGTGAATCCAAGGGTTACTCCTGGAGTAAGGTTAGGATTCCAAGGATTTTAGCTTTTCTCCAAGAAGGATTGGAGAAAGGTAGTTCTTTAACCCTTTAAGGACACAGCTTTCAGTTTGCTCAATTGTTTTATGACGGAAAAATTCCGTCATATGTCCTTAAGAGGTTAAAGGGACAGATATCTGCTCTGTCTATCCTGTTACATAAGCACCTGGCAGCTGTACCAGACGTTCAGGTGTTTGCACAGGCCCTAGTTAGAATCAAGCCTGTTTACAAGCCTGTGGCTCCTCCTTGGAGTCTAAATTTAGTTCTTTCAGTTCTTCAAGGGGTTCCGTTTGAACCTTTGCATTCCATAGATATTAAGTTATTATCTTGGAAAGTTTCGTTTTTAGTAGCCATTTCTTCTGCTCGAAGAGTTTCTGAATTGTCTGCTTTGCAGTGTGATTCACCCTATCTGGTATTCCATGCAGATAAGGTTGTTTTGCGTACCAAACCTGGTTTTCTTCCAAAAGTGGTTTCTAATAAGAATATTAACCAGGAAATCATTGTTCCTTCTCTGTGTCCTAATCCAGTTTCTAGGAAGGAACGACTTTTACACAATCTTGACGTGGTTTGTGCTTTAAAATTCTATTTAAAAGCAACTAAAGATTTCAAACATCATCCTTGTTTGTTGTCTATTCTGGTAAGAGGAGAGGTCAGAAAGCGACTGCTACCTCTCTTTCCTTTTGGCTGAAAAGCATCATCCGATTGGCTTATGAGACTGCTGGATAGCAGCCTCCTGAATGAATTACAGCTCATTCCACCAGAGCTGTGGCTTCCACATGGGCTTTCAAGAATGAGGCTTCTGTTGAACAGATTTGTAAGGCAGCGACTTGATCTTCACTGCATACATTCGCCAAATTTTACAAATTCGATACTTTTGCTTCTTCGGAGGCTATTTTTGGGAGAAAGGTTTTGCAAGCAGTGGTGCCTTCCGTTTAGGTTACCTGACTTGTTCCCTCCCTTCATCCGTGTCCTAAAGCTTTGGTATTGGTATCCCACAAGTAAGGATAAATCCGTGGACTGGATACACCAAGTAAGAGAAAACAGAATTTATGCTTACCTGATAAATTACTTTCTCTTACGGTGTATCCAGTCCACGGCCCGCCCTGACAATTAAGTCAGGTTCAAATTTAATTTAAAACAGCTACAGTCACCACTGCACCCTATGGTTCTCCTTTTTCTCCTAACCGTCGGTCGAATGACTGGGGGGGTGGAGCCTGAGGGGAGCTATATGGACAGCTTTGCTGTGTGCTCTCTTTGCCACTTCCTGTAGGGATTGAGAATATCCCACAAGTAAGGATGAATCCGTGGACTGGATACACCGTAAGAGAAAGTAATTTATCAGGTAAGCATAAATTCTGTTTTTTAAGTAAGTATGTAAATGCCTGTATAATTGTTTACCTGTGGATATGTTGTAGTTTACATTATTACAAGATGAGCAGAAACACGACTGACATAATATATATATGGTAGGTTGAGTATATATAATGGCTGGGAAAGAAACATTTTTTTCCATACAGTGTATACAAGTCTTCTGTGTGGGTTTTAAGGGAGTCCGTTCTTACTAATGTGTCCTTTTACATGCATTTATCTGGAAGATTCAAACTGTCTATGAAAACTTGCATTCCATGGATTTATCTGGTGACAATTAAACCAATTATTTTATAAATAAGGGGGGGAACAATTATGTTTCTGTTCTGTAGAAACCTATGTTTTTTTGCCAGGCTTGTGGAGGCAAATCACTAACAAAGATGTATGATTTGTCCTTATAAGCCAGTGAGCATGTATATGCCAGTAACAGTTGTGCACAAACATTGATTTCCTGCTGTCATTTGAAATGTATTGTCACCAATATTGTATGCCCAGTGGTCAGTGGACTGATATGCAAACATGTACAAAATATTGTCATTAGACTTCCTGCAGATAAAAGTTAAATAATTTATCTTCATAATGTTTTCTCAAGCTTTTTGCAGAGCTTCACAGAAGGAAGGTATAACTAGCCAAGGGAAAATAAGTGCACAGGGAAAAACAATTCATATATTGTGCCCATTTTCACAGTGCAAATAAACAGAGCACAGTAAAATGCATTGTTTTTTTTGTACAGTTAACCTATTCTAAATTAAATTATAGCAGATTGCATGTGACTTACTTGGCTTCTCATAACACTATTTACCACATGTGACAGCTAATATTGCATGGTGCAGGTAAAAAAAACAAAAAAACACCAGAACAATGACTAAACCGAGGTGTAAAAAATTGCCCTAAACCAGAGGTTAATCAAAGAGTTAGTTCTATACAGCATTAATGAGGCAAATCCAGCTTGGGTGTGCTCAGGATATTTAAAAGTTTATTCTCACAGCATTGCTACATGTGTAGTCTCGCCTCCTGAGGAGAGCAACTACCTGCACTCTCCGAGCCCCCAGACTATGCCCCAACCTAACAGGCTGGCATCTGTGGAAATTACTATGGACAATGACTGAAGAAATTAGCCTCCTTGAACCAAGTATTGCTGCTTCGCTAAGTTAGGGACTTTCTTGTTCTGTGATTTAACAGGATCTTTTGAGACAGATCCTTGTGGTCCCCATTGCAATAATGCAAAATCTGCAATTAGAGGGTCCGAAGATTAAATCTGGCAAATTGATTTGCTTCTAAGCAAGCCATCATGACAAACAACTTCCATGCACCGTTCAACTGAACGGATTTAGCTAAAGAAGGTTGAAGCTTTAGTCTATACTGGTCTATGCAAAGTCGCTAAATCAACTCTGAACCCCAAAAAAGACACACAAGTCTGAGGAGTTAAGGAGCTCTTTTGAATATTTTATTTTCTGTGACTGAAGAACCATTTGAGTGTGAGAGCCAGGTAAAAAGAGGGGGCCTGAACCATAAGATTGTCCAAGTAGGTAACAGAGATTCCAAATGCCACAAAAAGATACAAGCTACTGGTGTTCAATAAGATCCAAAAATGTATTGGGAAAAGTGAAGATGCAAAAATATGACAGACAGCATGGCTAGGCAGCCACAAAATGTGACTGTCTAAAGCTTTTTGCACCCCCTAGTGGCACTTATTTATAGACTCATAGGTCTAGCAATAAGAACCACTAGGGGGCACAAAGCTGTCTGTCAAATTTGTGGCATTTGAAATCATTTGGCGGAGTGATTCACTGCCGTATACATGCTCCGGGTAATAACAGCCTGAGCGTTTCAAGGATCACATTAATGCACTGTGCAGCTGAAGAAACAGAGATTCCTTGAGATTGGACTTAAGAGCTCCAAGCTCCTTTGTAAACACTCTGGGTGCTATTGCTTGATTCCTCTTTAAGAAAATCTGGTTATATTTTTAATCCTTTTGTTGCTATTGCTGATGTATCAGCTGCTATATCTAAATGGTTAGAGAATCTCTCTGAGTCTGCTCAGGTTCTGGATTAGTCTGATAGAGATAACTTCCTAGAGCTTTTAGAGATACTTAAATGCGCTAATGCTTTTGTGGGTGATGCTATTCTTGATATTATTAGAATTAGCTCTAAGAATTTGTGTCTTTCTGGTGTTGCCAGATGTGCTTTATGGCTTAAGTCTTGGTCTGCTAATGCAGCTTCTAATAATAAATTACTTTATATTCCTTTCAAGGTAATAGACTTTTTGGAACTGAACTAGACAATATCATTTCAGCAGTCACTGGTGGCAAGAGTAAGGAGAAAAAAATCAGCTGCCTCTTCTCCAAATCAAAGCAGCTCAGGTAAGCCCTGGAGGCCTGCTGCCAATTGGCACAAGTCCAAGAATTCCACCCCTACTTCTAAGTCAGCATGAAGGTGCGGCCCCCAGTCTAGTATCTCTGGTAGAGGGGGCAGGTTGATGCATTTTCAGGATGCATTTTTTTGCTCAGTTCCAGACCCTTGAGCTCTGAAAATTGTCTCTGCAGGGTATCTAATAGGCTTCAATTCAAAGCCTCCCAGAGACAGAATTTTTCTTTCAATGGTGCCAAGGAACACAGTGAAAGCTCAGGCTTTTCTTTGCTGTGTTTCAGATCTAGAATATTTAGTCCCACTTCCTCCTTTACAGCAGGGGAAGGGGTTTTACTCAAATCTCTTCATACTTCCCAAGAAAGAGGGAACTTTTCAGCTTGTTCTAGATTTAAAGATTTTGAACAAATTTGGCAAGATTCCAACTTTCAAAATGGAAAGCATCAGGACTTTCTTTCCTTTTATTCATCAAGGTCACTATGTGTCAACCATAGTCTTAAAGGATGCCTTTTTGTATGTTCCAATTCATTTGGATCATCACAGGTTTCTGAGGTTTGCCTTTGTATGTTTGTGGTTCCTCTATTCGGTCTGGCCACTGCACCAAGAATCTTTACAAAAGTTCTGGGTGCCTTGATTTCATTAATAAGGTCTCGGGGGATTTCTGTTTTTACCTATTTGGACAATATCTTGGTTCAAGCTTCATCTATACTTTTGGCAGAATCTCATGTCAACCAAATGTTGACATTTCTTCAGCTTCATGGTTGGAATATAAATTTGCCAAAAAGTTATTTGATTTCTCATACATAGGTGACTTTTGGGATTTCAAATAGATTCTGTCTCCATGAGATTGTCTCTAACAGAGACAAACATTTCAAAGTTAACACATTTTGCTTGGCTTCATATGAGGCCTCTTCAGCTTTGCATGCTAAATCAGTGGAACAGGGATCACTCCCAGTTATCACAAATTATCTTCCTGGGTTCTCTTGAAGGACAATCTCTCTCATGGTTGTTAGTTCCCCAGCACATTTGTCAGGGAGCAAGCTTTGCTCATCCTCTGTTGACTGTAATTTTGACAGATGCAAGTCTGTGTGGCTGGGGTGCTGTATAGGGTTTGCGTCTGGCTCAAGGAGTTTGGGTACCCTAGTAGGCCAGTTTGCCAGTAAATATTTTGGAAGTCCGAGCAATTCGGAATCTTTCCTTCAATTTCAGTCAGCCAATGTTACAGCTGTGACTTATATCAATCACCAGGGGGGGAACTAGGATTTCCTTGGCGTTGCAGGAAGTTCAGAAAATTCTGGATTGGGCAGAGATCCATCATTGTTATATATCTGCTGTTCATGTTCTAGGAGTGGACAAGAGAAGCAGATTTTGTCAGTCGTCAGACAATCCATCCAGGGGAATGGTCTCTTTATCCAGATGTATTCAGTTAGATTGTAGATCTTTGGGGCCTACCAGAGCTATATCTCATGGCTTCCAAATTAAACAACAAACTTCCTCAGTATTTCTCCATGTTAAGGGATCCAAGGGTTCTGGAGACAGATGCTCTGAGAATGTTTTGGTCGTTTCAGCTAGCCTATTTGTTTCCTCCTTTGGTTCTGTTATCCAGAGTTATAGGCAATATCAGGCAAGAGAATGCATCAGTGATTCTAATTGCTCCGAAATGGCCTCAAAGAGTTTGGTTTGCAGATCTGGTTCAGATGTCCAGTTATCAGCCCTGGCCTCTTCCTTTAAGAAAATATTGTCTGTCTCAAGATTTTTTTCACAGAAAATTTGCTAATATTCCTGATGTGCATAGTTTTGTTCAGGCTTTATCTAGAATAAAGCCTTAATCAAACCTATTTCTCCTCCTTGAAATCTTAACTTGGTTCTAAAAGTTTTGCAGTCTCCTCCTTTTGAACCTATGCATAATATGGATATCAAGCTTATTTCCTAGAAAGCTTTATTTATTTTGGCTATTTCATCTGCTAGAAGAGTGAATTGTCAGCACTTTATTCTGATCCTCCTTATTTATCGGATAAGGCTGTTTTGAGAACTTCCTTTGATTATGTGTATAGTACACATTGATACTTAATTCATGTACAGATTTATAAACTCTGTATTATTTTTATACAGAAGTTTACATTTTTTTTAGAATTCATCAGGAAGAAACAGTCTGGATGTCTGGATTTATTCCTTTTGTACTTCAATAGATTGGAAGTTTTTCTTCTTTCAGAATCAGAGTCCTCTTAATTAACAGCAGACCTGGATCCTCTTTGGAAAACGTACCAATGGTTTAGGGGCTAGCTAAATTGGCTTGAAAGCTGAGGGGTGAAATTCAAATCCAGCTATGGCTCCTTGCTTTGACCAGAAATCCTGCAAAAGTAGCTGCCTTTATCTAATGTGTCCAGGACCTGGAGGGCATGGCAGTGATTGTCCCTGTACCTGTCTCAGAACTGGGCCAAGGTTTTTACTCTTTAGAAGGAAGGAACTTTCAGACCATCTTAGACTCGAAAACCCTAAACAAAATCCTAAGGATAAATAAAAAGAGAGAACGAACAATAGCATAATAGCTTGTTCTATGGCTAGTTACCACCCAAGAAGCAGCCTCTCTTTGCTACTAAGGATACCTGCCTTCAAGATGTTAACAATAAGCATATTTCTCTTGTTAAGTGTATCCAGTCCACGGATCATCCATTACTTATGGGATATTCTCCTTCCCAACAGGAAGTTGCAAGAGGATCACCCACAGCAGAGCTGCTATATAGCTCCTCCCCTCACTGCCATATCCAGTCATTCTCTTGCAACTCTCAACAAAGATGGAGGTAGTAAGAGGAGAGTGGTGTATTATAGTTAGTTTTTTAACTTCAATCAAAAGTTTATTATTTTTAAATGGTACCGGAGTGTACTATTTTATCTCAGGCAGCATTAGAAGAAGAATCTGCCTGCAGTTTCTATGATCTTAGCAGAAGTAACTAAGATCCACTGCCGTTCTCACATATTCTGAGGAGTGAGGTAACTTCAGAGGGGGAATGGCGTGCAGGTTATCCTGCAATAAGGTATGTGCAGTTAACATATTTCTAGGGATGGAATTTGCTAGAAAAATGCTGCTGATACCGGATTAATGTAAGTTAAGCCTAAATACAGTGAATTAATAGTGACTGGTATCAGGCTTATTACCAGAGATACATACTCTTATAAAAGTGCAATATAAAACGTTTGCTGGCATGTTTAATCGTTTTTATATATGCTTGGTGATAAAACTTATTGGGGCCTAGTTTTTTTCCACATGGCTGGCTTGATTTTTGCCTAGAAACAGTTTCCTGAGGCTTTCCACTGTTGTAATATGAGTGGGAGGGGCCTATTTTAGCGTTTTTCTGCACTGCTAAAATTACAGACAGAGACACTCAGCTTCCCTCTGCATGATACAGGACATCTCTGAAGGGTTCAAAAGGCTTCAAAAGTCGTGTTTGAGGAGGGTAACAACCACAGTAGACCTGTGGCAGTTGTTGTGACTAGTTTTAAAAACGTTTTTTTCATTTATTATTCCGTTTTTGGTATTAAGGGGTTAATCATCCTTGTGCAAGTGAGTGCAATGCTCTGCTAACTTGTTACATACACTGTAAAAATTTTGTTAGTGTAACTGGCTTTTTTCACTGTTATTTCAAATTTTGACAAAATTTGTTTTTCTTAAAGGCACAGTAACGTTTTTTTATATTGCTTGTTTAACTTGATGCAAAGTGTTTTCCAAGCTTGCTAGTCTCATTGCTAGTCTGTGCAAACATGTCTGACATAGAGGAAACTACTTGTTCATTATGTTTAAAAGCCATGGTGGAGCCCCATAGGAGAATGTGTACTAAATGTATTGATTTCACCTTAAACAGTAAAGATCAGTCTTTATCTATAAAAGAATTGTCACCAGAGGGTTCTGTCGAGGGGGAAGTTATGCTGACTAACTCTCCCCACGTGTCGGACCCTTTGCCTCCCGCTCAAGGGACGCACGCTAATATGGCGCCAAGTACATCAGGGACGCCCATAGCGATTACTTTGCAGGACATGGCTGCGATCATGGATAATACCCTGTCAGCGGTATTAGCCAGATTGCCTGAATTAAGAGGCAAGTGCGATAGCTCTGGGGTTAGATGAGATACAGAGCGCGTAGATGCTGTAAGAGCCATGTCTGATACTGCGTCACAATATGCAGAACCTGAGGACGGAGAGCTTCAGTCTGTGGGTGACATCTCTGACTCGGGGAAACCTGATTCAGAGATTTCTAATTTTAAATTTAAGCTTGAGAACCTCCGTGTATTGCTTGGGGAGGTGTTAGCTGCTCTGAATGACTGTGACACTATTGCAGTGCCAGAGAAATTGTGTAGACTGGATAAATACTATGCAGTGCCGGTGTGTACTGATGTTTTTCCAATACCTAAAAGGTTTACTGAAATTATTAGTAAGGAGTGGGATAGACCTGGTGTGCCGTTTTCCCCCCCTCCTATATTTAGAAAAATGTTTCCCATAGACGCCACTACACGGGACTTATGGCAGACAGTCCCTAAGGTGGAGGGAGCCGTTTCTATTTTAGCAAAGCGTACCACTATCCCGGTTGAGGACAGTTGTGCTTTTTCAGATCCAATGGATAAAAAATTAGAGGGTTACCTTAAGAAAATGTTTATTCAACAAGGTTTTATTTTACAGCCCCTTGCATGCATTGCGCCTGTCACTGCTGCGGCGGCATTCTGGTTTGAGGCCCTGGAAGAGGCCATCCATACAGCTCCATTGACTGAAATCATTGACAAGCTTAGAACACTTAAGCTAGCTAACTCATTTGTTTCTGATGCCATTGTTCATTTGACTAAACTAACGGCTAAGAATTCCGGATTCGCCATCCAGGCGCGTAGGGCGCTATGGCTTAAATCCTGGTCAGCTGACGTGACTTCAAAGTCTAAATTACTCAACATTCCTTTCAAGGGGCAGACCTTATTCGGGCCTGGTTTGAAAGAATATATTGCTGACATTACTGGAGGTAAGGGTCATACCCTTCCTCAGGACAGGGCCAAATCAAGGGCCAAACAGTCTAATTTTCGTGCCTTTCGAAATTTCAAGGCAGGTTCAGCATCAACTTCCTCTGCTTCAAAACAAGAGGGAACTTTTGCTCAATCCAAGCAGGCCTGGAAATCTAACCAGTCCTGGAACAAGGGCAAGCAGGCCAGAAAGCCTGCTGTTGCCCCCAAGACAGCATGAAGGAACGGCCCCCTATCCGGCAACGGATCTAGTAGGGGGCAGACTTTCTCTCTTCGCCCAGGCATGGGCAAGACATGTTCAGGATCCCTGGGCGTTGGAGATCATATCTCAGGGATATCTTCTAGACTTCAAAGCTTCTCCTCCACAGGGGAGATTTCACCTTTCAAGATTATCTGCAAACCAGATAAAGAAAGAGGCATTCCTACGCTGCGTGCAAGACCTCCTAGTAATGGGAGTGATCAATCCAGTTCCGCGGACGGAACAAGGACAGGGTTTTTATTCAAATCTTTTTGTGGTTCCCAAAAAAGAGGGAACCTTCAGACCAATTTTGGATCTAAAGATCTTAAACAAATTCCTCAGAGTTCCATCATTCAAGATGGAAACTATTCGGACCATCTTACCCATGATCCAAGAGGGTCAGTACATGACCACAGTGGACTTAAAGGATGCCTACCTTCACATTCCGATTCACAAGAATCATCATCGGTTCCTGAGATTTGCCTTTCTAGACAGGCATTACCAATTTGTAGCTCTTCCCTTCGGGTTGGCTACAGCCCCAAGAATTTTTACAAAGGTTCTGGGCTCTCTTCTGGCGGTTCTAAGACCGCGAGGCATAGCGGTAGCTCCTTATCTAGACGACATCCTGATACAGGCGTCAAGCTTTCAAATTGCCAAGTCTCACACAGAGATAGTTCTGGCATTTCTGAGGTCGCATGGGTGGAAAGTGAACGAAGAAAAGAGTTCTCTATCTCCTCTCACAAGGGTTTCCTTCCTAGGGACTCTTATAGATTCTGTAGAAATGAAAATTTACCTGACGGAGTCCAGGTTATCAAAACTTCTAAATGCTTGCCGTGTTCTTCACTCCACTCTGCGCCCTGCGGTGGCTCAGTGCGTGGAGGTAATCGGCTTAATGGTAGCGGCAATGGACATAGTGCCATTTGCGCGCCTGCATCTCAGACCGCTGCAATTATGCATGCTCAGTCAGTGGAATGGGGATTACACAGATTTGTCCCCTCTACTAAATCTGGATCAGGAAACCAGAGATTCTCTTCTCTGGTGGTTATCTCGGGTCCATCTGTCCAAGGGTATGACCTTTCGCAGACCAGATTGGACGATTGTAACAACAGATGCCAGGCTTCTAGGTTGGGGTGCAGTCTGGAACTCCCTGAAGGCTCAGGGATCGTGGACTCAGGAGGAGAAACTCCTCCCAATAAATATTCTGGAGTTAAGAGCAATATTCAATGCTCTTCTAGCTTGGCCTCAGTTAGCAACCCTGAGGTTCACCAGATTTCAGTCGGACAACATCACGACTGTGGCTTACATCAACCATCAAGGGGGAACCAGGACTTCCCTAGCGATGTTAGAAGTCTCCAAGAGTCTCACTCTTGCCACCTATCAGCAATCCATATCCCAGGTGTAGAGAACTGGGAGGCGGATTTTCTAAGTCGTCAGACTTTTCATCCGGGGGAGTAGGAACTCCATCCGGAGGTGTTTGCTCAATTGGTTCATCATTGGGGCAAACCAAAACTGGATCTCATGGCGTCTCGCCAGAACGCCAAGCTTCCTTGTTACGGATCCAGGTCCAGGGACCCAGAAGCGACGCTGATAGATGCTCTAGCAGCTCCTTGGTTCTTCAACCTGGCTTATGTGTTTCCACCATTTCCTCTGCTCCCTCGACTGATTGCTAAAATCAGACAGGAGAGGGCATCAGTGATTCTGATAGCGCCTGCGTGGCCACACAGGACCTGGTATGCAGACCTAGTGGACATGTCATCCTTTCCACCATGGACTCTGCCTCTGAGACAAGACCTTCTCATACAAGGTCCTTTCAATCATCCGAATCTAATTTCTCTGAGACTGACTGCATGGAGATTGAACGCTTGATTCTATCAAAGCGTGGCTTCTCCGAGTCAGTCATTGATACCTTAATACAGGCACGAAAGCCTGTCACCAGGAAAATCTACCACAAGATATGGCGTAAATATCTTAATTGGTGTGAATCCAAGAATTACTCATGGAGTTGGGTTAGGATTCCTAGGATATTGTCCTTCCTCCAAGAGGGTTTGGACAAAGGATTATCAGCTAGTTCTTTAAAGGGACAGATTTCTGCTCTGTCTATTCTTTTACACAAGCGTCTGGCAGAAGTTCCAGACGTTCAGGCATTTTTTCAGGCTTTAGTTAGAATTAAGCCTGTGTTTAAACCTGTTGCTCCTCCATGGAGCTTAAACTTGGTTCTTAAAGTTCTTCAAGGGGTTCCGTTTGAACCCCTTCATTCTATTGATATCAAACTTCTATCATGGAAAGTTCTTTTTCTGATGGCTATTTCCTCGGCTCGGAGAGTCTCTGAGTTATCTGCCTTACATTGTGATTCTCCTTATCTGATCTTTCATTCAGATAAAGTAGTTCTGCGTACAAAACCTGGGTTTTTACCCAAGGTGGTTTCTAACAAGAATATCAATCAAGAGATTGTTGTTCCATCATTATGTCCTAATCCTTCTTCAAAGAAGGAACGTCTTTTGCATAATCTAGACGTAGTCCGTGCCTTGAAGTTTTACTTACAAGCTACTAAAGATTTTCGTCAAACATCTAACCTATTTGTTGTTTACTCTGGACAGAGGAGAGGTCAAAAGGCCTCGGCAACCTCTCTTTGTTTTTGGCTTCGGAGTATAATCCGTTTAGCCTATGAGACTGCTGGACAGCAGCCCCCTGAAAGGATTACAGCTCATTCCACTAGAGCTGTGGCTTCCACCTGGGCCTTTAAAAATGAGGCTTCTGTTGAACAGATTTGCAAGGCTGCGACTTGGTCTTCGCTTCATACCTTTTCCAAATTTTACAAATTTGATACTTTTGCTTCTTCGGAGGCTGTTTTTGGGAGAAAGGTTCTACAGGCAGTGGTTCCTTCCGTTTAAGTTCCTGCCTTGTCCCTCCCATCATCCGTGTACTTTAGCTTTGGTATTGGTATCCCATAAGTAATGGATGATCCGTGGACTGGATACACTTAACAAGAGAAAACATAATTTATGCTTACCTGATAAATTTATTTCTCTTGTAGTGTATACAGTCCACGGCCCGTCCTGTCCTTTTAAGGCAGGTCTAAATTTTAATTAAACTACAGTCACCACTGCACCCTATGGTTTCTCCTCGGCTTGTTTCGGTCGAATGACTGGATATGGCAGTGAGGGGAGGAGCTATATAGCAGCTCTGCTGTGGGTGATCCTCTTGCAACTTCCTGTTGGGAAGGAGAATATCCCATAAGTAATGGATGATCCGTGGACTGGATACACTACAAGAGAAATAAATTAATCAGGTAAGCATAAATTATGTTTTTTACCCTTAAAGGGATACTAAACCCAATTTTTTTCTTTAATGATTCAGATAGAGCATGCCATTTCTTTCATGTAATTGGCAAGAGTCCATGAGCTAGTGACGTATGGGATATACAATCCTACCAGGAGGGGCAAAGTTTCCCAAACTTTAAAATGCCTATAAATACACCCCTCACCACACCCACAATTTAGTTTTACAAACTTTGCCTCCCTATGGAGGTGGTGAAGTAAGTTTGTGATTGATTTTCTTCTGTGATATGCGCTTCTCAGCATTTTTCAAAGGTTCTCTGTTATCAGTCGTAGAGATTCATCTCCTACCTCCCTTTTCAGATCGACGATATACTCTCATATTCCATTACCTCTACTGATACTGTTTCAGTACTGGCTTGGCTATCTACTATATGTGGATGGGTGTCTTTCGGTAAGTATGTTTTCATTACTTAAGACACTCTCAGCTATGGTTTGGCACTTTATGTATTAATATAAGGTTTTAAATATATGTATTGTACTTATATTTGCCATAAATCAGGTTTATGTATATTTCCTTTTGCAGACTATCAGTTTCAAAATTGGGAAACATATTTAGGAAGTAATTTTTTTCTTACCTGGGGTATAGTCTTTTCTTCAAATTGACTGCGTTTTCATTAATTTTCGCGGGCAAAATTAGGCTTGCGAGGTCGCAGAATGCTGATATTTATTGCATCATTCTTGGCGTAAGAATTTTTTGGCGCAAAGGTACGTTCGGTGACGCAAATTCGGCATTTCCGGCGTCTTAGTTGATTCCAGGTTTCCTTGCACAAGGTTGTGTCTGCCATGACGCGAGTTGCGTCATTTCCGGATGTTGTTAGCGCCAAAAAAATTAATTTTGCGTTGTGCGTCATACTTGGCGCCAAATAATTTAATTATTTAAACCCCACTTCCTAAATGCCTCTTGCCTTTTTTGTGCCCAGATGGCTATGCTGTTTGCATTTTTTCCCATTCCTGAAACTGCCATATAAGGAAATTGATAATTTTGCTTTATATGTTGTTTTTTTCTCTTACATTTGCAAGATGTCTCAATCTGATCCTGTCTCAGAAACCACTGTTGGAACCCTTCTGCCTGATAACAGTTCTACCAAAGCTAAGTGTATCTGTTGTAAATTAGCGGAGATTATTTCTCCAGCTGTAGTATGTAACAGTTGTCATGATAAGCTTTTACATGCAGAGAATGTATCCATCAGTACTAGTACAATGCCTGTTGTTCCTTCAACATCTATTGTACATGATATTCCTGTGAATATAAAAGATTTTATTGCTGATGCGATTCAGAAGGCTTTGTATGCTATTCCACCTTTTAATAAACGTAAAAGGTCTTTTAAAACTTCTCATAAGGTTGATGAAATTTCAAATGAACGACAACATACTGAATTATCCTCCTCTGATGAGGATCTATCTCGTTCAGAAGATCCTACCTCAGATACTGACACTGACAAATCTACTTATCTCTTTAAGATGGAGTATATTCGTTTTTTGTTAAAAGAGGTGTTGAATGCTTTGGATATTGAGGAAACTAGTCCTCTTCATACTAAAACTAATAAACGGTTAAAAAATGTGGTTACTCCAGAGGTTTTTCCAGTTCATGATGCTATTTCTGATATGATTTCAAAGGAATGGAATAGGCCTGGTACTTCTTTTATTCCTTCTTCTAGGTTTAAAAAGTTGTATCCTTTGCCAGCAGTTAGGTTGGAGTTTTTGGAAAAAATCTCCAAAGTTGATGGGGCTATTTCTACTCTTGCCAAACGTACTACTATTCCTATGGAAGATAGTACTTCTTTTAAGGACCCTTTAGATAGGAAACTTGAATCTTATCTAAGGAAAGCTTATTTATTTTCTGGCTACATTCTTAGGCCTGCTTTATCTATGGCTGATGTTGCAGCTGCATCAACTTTTTGGTTGGAAAGCTTAGCGCAACAGGAAACAGATTCTGATTTGTCTAGCATTGTTCGCTTTCTTCAACATGCTAATGATTTTATCTGTGATGCTATTTTTGATATTATCAATATTGATGTTAAATCTATGTCTTTAGCTATTTTAGCTGGAAGAGCTTTGTGGCTCAAATATTGGAATGCTGACATGATATCTAAGTCTAGATTACTATCTCTTTCTTTCCAATGTAACAATTTATTTGGTTCTCAGTTGGATTCAATTATTTCAACTGTCACTGGGGGGAAGGGAGTTTTTTTACATCAGGATAAAAGATCTAAGGGTAAATCTAAAGCTTCTAATCGTTTTTGTTATTTTCGACAGAATAAGGAACAGAAAGCCAATCCTTCCCCCAAAGAATCTGGTTCCAATTGGAAACCTTCTTCAAGTTGAAGTAAATCCAAGCCTTTTAAGAAACCAAAGCCAGCTCCCAAGTCTGCATGAAGGTGCGGCCCTCATTCCAGCTCAACTGGTGGGGGGCAGATTAAAATTTTTCCAAAACATTTGGGCAGATTCTGTCCAAAATCAATGGATTCAGAGTATTGTCTCTCAAGGGTATTGAATAGGTTTCAGAGTAAGACCTCCTGTAAAAAGATTTTTTCTCTCACACGTTCCAGCAAATCCAGTGAAGGCTCAGGCTTTTCTGAAGTGTGTTTCAGATCTAGAGCTTTCAGGGGTAATCATACCAGTTCCGTTTCAGGAACAGGGTCTGGGGTTTTATTCAAATCTATTCATTGTCCCAAAAAAAGAAAATTCATTCAGACCAGTTCTGGATCTGAAAATTTTGAATCGTTTTGTAAGAGTGCCAACTTTCAAAATGGTGACTAAAAGGACTATTCTTTTGTTCAGCAAGGTCATTTTATGTCCACGATAGACTTACAGGATGCATATCTTCATATTCCGATTAATCCAGACCATTGAGTTTCTGAGATTCTCTTTTCTAGACAAGCATTACCAATTTGTCGCTCTTCCATTTGGCCTAGCGACAGCTCCAAGAATTTTTTCAAAGGTTCTCGGTGCCCTACTCTCTGTAATCAGAGAACAGGGTATTGCGGTGTCTCCTTATTTGGACGATATCTTGGTACTAGCTCAGTCTTTACATTCTGCCGAATCTCACACGAATCAACTAGTGTTGTTTCTTCAGACATGGTTGGAGGATCAATTTACCAAAAAGTTCCTTGATTCCTCAGACAAGGGTCACCTTTTTAGGTTTCCAGATTCCATGACTCTGTCTCTAACAGACAAGAGACGAATAGAATTGGTTTCAGCTTGTCGAAACCTTCAGTCTCAATCATTCCCTTCAGTGGTTATGTGCATGGAAGTTTTAAGTCTCATGACTGCAGCATCGGACGCGATCCCCTTTGCTCGTTTTCATATGAGACCTCTTCAGCTTTGTATGCTGAATCAATGGTGCAGGGATTATACAAGTATATCACAATTAATATCCATAAATCCTAATGTTCGACTTTCTCTAACTTGGTGGTTAGATCACCATTGTGTAACTCAAGGGGCCTCTTTTGTTTGTACAACCTGGCGTGTAATCACAACAGATACAAGTCTTTCAGGTTGGGAAGCTGTCTGGGGATCTCTGGCAGCACAAGGGGTTTGGAAATCTCAAGAGGCGAGGTTACCAATCAATATTTTAGAACTCTGCTATTTTCAGGGCTCTTCAGGTTTGGCCTCTGTTGAAGAGAGAACCATTTATTTGTTTTCAGACAAACAATATCACAACTGTGACATATGTCAATCATCAGGGTGGGACTCACAGTCCCCTAGCTATGAAAGAAGTATCTTGGATACTTTCTTGGACGGATTCCAGCTCTTGTCTAATTTCTGCGGTACATATCCCAGGTGTAGACAATTGGGAAGCGGATTATCTCAGCCATCAGACTTTACATCCGGGGGAGTGGTCTCCCCATCCAGATGTGTTTTTTCAGATTGTTCAGATGTGGGGTCTTCCAGAAATAGATCTGATGGCTTCCCATGTAAACATGAAACTTCCCAGGTACTTGTCCAGGGATCCTCAGGCGGAGCCAGTGGATGCGTTAGCAGTTCCTTGGTTTTACCAACCTGCTTATATCTTTCCTCCTCTGATTCTTCTTCCAAGAGTGATCTCCAAGATCATCATGGAACAATCGTTTGTGTTTCTGGTAGCACCAGCATGGCCTCACATGTTTTGGTATGTTGGTATGCAGATCTTGTCCAGATGTCCAGTTGCCAACCTTGGCCACTTTCTTTAAGACCAGACCTTCTGTCTCGAGGACCGTTTTTCCATCAGGATCTCAAATCGTTAAATTTGAAGGTATGGAAATTGAACGCCTAGTGCTTAGTCATAGAGGTTTCTCTGACTATGTTACAGGCTCGTAAATCTTTTTCTAGGAAGATTTATTATTGAGTTTGGAAGACTTATATTTCATGGTGTTCTCATAAATTCTCCTGGCATTCCTTTAGAATTCCTAGAATTTTACAGTTTCTTTAGGATGGTTTGGATAAAGGTTTGTCTGCAAGTTCATTGAAGGGACAAATCTCTGCTCTTTCTGT
Source organism: Bombina bombina (assembly GCF_027579735.1). Taxonomy (NCBI): domain Eukaryota; kingdom Metazoa; phylum Chordata; class Amphibia; order Anura; family Bombinatoridae; genus Bombina; species Bombina bombina. Next base: position 372,525,775 of record NC_069501.1, read on the forward strand.
TTTATTTCACAGAAAGATTGCTAAGCTTCCTGATATTCACTGTTTTGTGCAGACTTTGGTCCGTATCAAGACTGTCATTAAATCAATCTCTCCTCCTTGGGGTCTTAATTTGGTTTTGAAGTCTTTACAGGCTCCTCCTTTTGAGCCTATGCATTCTTTGGATATTAAACTACTTTCTTGGAAAGTGTTGTTCCTTTTGGCTATCTCTTCTGCTAGAAGAGTTTCCGAGTTATCGGCTCTTTCTTGTGAGTCTCCTTTTCTGATTTTCCATCAGGATAAGGCAGTTTTGCGGACTGCATTTAAGTTTTTACCTAAAGTTGTGAATTCTAACAACATTAATAGGGAAATTGTTGTTCCCTCTTTGTGTCCTAATCCTAAGAATTCTTTGGAGAGCTCCTTACATTCTCTGGATGTTGTAAGAGCTTTGAAATATAATGTTGAAGCTACTAAAGATTTCAGGAAGACTTCTAGTCCATTTGTTGTCTTTTCTGGTCCTAGGAAAGGTTAGAAAGCTGAAGTCGGGTCAGGCCCCGCCTTAGAGAATCACAGCTCATTCTATTAGATCTGTTTCCACTTCGTGGGCTTTTAAGAATGAAGCTTCAGTTGATCAGATTTGCAAAGCAGCAACTTGGTCTTCTTTGCATACATTTACTAAATTCTACCGTTTTTATGTATTTGCCTCTTCGGAAGCAGTTTTTGGTAGAAAAGTTCTTCAGGCAGCAGTTTCAGTTTGATTCCTCTGCTTATGTTTTAAGTTTTTTCTTTTCAGTTATAAAAAAAACTTTTTTTTTTTGGATAAGGATTTAATTTTTTCAGCGGAAAATGGCTGTTTTTATTTTTATCCCTCCCTCTCTAGTGACTCTTCTATGGAGTACCACACCTTACTATCCCATACGTCACTAGCTCATGGACTCTTGCCAATTACATGAAAGAAAACATAATTTATGTAAGAACTTACCTGATAAATTCATTTCTTTCATATTGGCAAGAGTCCATGAGACCCACCCTTTTTATGGTGGTTATGTTTTTGTGTATAAAGCACAATTATATTTCCAGTTCCTTTTTTTATGCTTTTTACTCCTTTTTCTATCACCCCACTACTTGGCTATTCGTTAAACTGAATTGTGGGTGTTGTGAGGGGTGTATTTATAGGCATTTGAGGTTTGGGAAACTTTGCCCCTCCTAGTAGGATTGTATATCCCATACGTCACTAGCTCATGGAGTCTTGCCAATATGAAAGAAATGAATTTATCAGGTAAGTTCTTACATAAATTATGTTTTTAAACAACTTTTTAATTTACTTCTATTATCAAATTTTCTTCATTCTCTTGCTATCTTTATTTGAACAGCAGGAATGCAAATCTTGGGACCCGGGCCCATTTTTGGTTCAGCACCTGGGTTGTGCTTGCTGATAACCTGTTTGGAGTTCAAATTAAAACCTCTAATACATAATGCATCAATAATGTAGGTTCCGTATCAGTAAGGAAGCTCTTGTCAGGTATTAGAATAAGGCTTTCTCTTAAAGGTACATGAAACCCAAAATTTTTCTTTCATGATTCAGATAGACAATACAATTTTAAACAACTTTCTAATTTACTTCTATTATCTAATCTGTTTCATTCTCTTGGTATCATTTGTTGAAGGAGAAGCAATGCACTACTAGTTTCTAACTAAACACATGGGTGAGCCAATCACATTAAATATATATATGCAGCCACCAATCAACAGCAAGAACCTAGGTTCGCTGCTGCTCATGAACTTGCCTAGATAAACCTTTCAGCAAATGGTAACAAGAGAAGAAAGCAAATTAAATAATAGAAGTAAATTGGAAAGTTGTTTAAAATTGTATTCTCTATCTTAATCATGAAAGAAAAATGTTGGGTTTCATGACCATTTAAGTAATGCCCCAGTGTGTTGGAGTAAACAAATTGTGTTGATTTAGTAGCTAAATTCAGGTATACCCCTTGCGGGAAAATGTAATTCAGCGGCAACATTGCAGAGGTTAATTAGGTATTAAAGTGCACTGTATAATTAACCAACTATGAGCTCAACTGATAAACTCTTGTGCATATTACGACACTGATGCAGGTTCCGTGTCGGTAAACACGCTCCAGTCAGTTATTGCTGTTTTACTCATAAATATTACCCCAGTATGTTCGAGTAAATTACGGCAGTAATCAAGTGTTGCTACACCAATGAGCTGAGTAAAGATTATGAGGCCATGGTTGGTTAATTATATAAAATGGGCTGGCTCCTAAGCTTTACATTCCTGCTTTTTAAATAAAGATAGTAAGAGAATAAAGAAAAATTTATAATAGGAGTAAATTAGAAAGTTGCTTAAAATTGCACGCTCTATCTGAATCATGAAAGAAACAAATTGGGTTTAGTATCCCTTTAACACACACCTTTACTTGAAGATATTAGGTGCAGAATATTATAACAGTGCAGCTATTTCCTATACCCTTAAAACTTAACTTAAACTTAAGTAAAGTTAAAAAATGTAATTCTAGTTTGACAAGATCTAGAGACAGCTACCAGAGTTTTACATTGTGTAACTCTTTGCATTAATAATCTACATATATCCATATACAAACAGTATTTACTGACTATCTCCACAGTCTTCCCCAAAGCACTGGCTTACATGCTACAGAGTCAAGAACCAATTATGAGACTCACAGTATCTTGTTTAGATAAGCAGCAAGTTCAATAGTGGACTTCTAGTAAAGTACAACCTTATATTACTATAAATTTAGATAAAATAATATCTAGTGTACCTAATGACCAACTTAGTACAGAAATCATTAACTAAACAGAAAAAGGGCACTTCATTATTTAAAGTTTCAGTCCTTACTGACACCAAATATTCTTAAACCCTAAGTATATTTTAAGAATTGATATCTTTATAACCTAGATATATTAAAGGAACACAAATCCCCAAAATGTTAATGATTCATATAGAGCATGCAGCGTAAAACCACTTTCTAATTTACTTCTATTATCAAATCTACTCCATTCTCTTTGCATCTTTTGTTGAAAAGTAAGCTCAGGAGCGTGCACATGTCAGGAGCACTATATGGCAGCAGTTTTGTAAGACCACTAGAGGGCAGCACTATTTCCTGACATGTAGTGCTCCAGGAACCTACCTAGGTATCTCTACAACACAGAATATCATGGGAACAAAGCAAATTTGATAATAGAAGTAAATTGGAAACGTTTTTTAAATTGTATGTTCTGTCTGAATCACAAAAGAACATTTTTGTATTTCATATCCGTTTAATCATTTTCAAGAAAAAACAATATCTGTAAGGTTTAACTGCATATACAGGCTAGAAACTGTTTGGGTATCATGTCTGTTTAAGGTCTGGATAGGTTTAACCTCTTAAGGACATATGAAGGAATTTTTCCGTCATAAAACAATTGAGCAAATTGAAAGCTGTGTCCTTAAAGGGTTAAATAAAAGTAAAACCAAAACAAAAATAACAAACATCTATCTTGCATATTAAAGGACAAAAGTTATGCATATTGTTGTTTTTATTATTCAAAAGCAGAACCAAGCAGTAAATTCATGCTTGTGCCTAACCGATAATTATTAATGCCTATTAGCTGATAATGAAAGCTGCAGGACGTTCCATACCAACCTAACGGTGTTAAATGTCAGTATATACCAGGGTTATAATAAAATGTATTTATTATTATTATTTAAAACAAACCCCCAATTAAAATGTATATACGAACCAATTGAAATTAATAATTATTTCTAAATTCTTTAGATTAGTTATTATTTATATACACATTGCAATATAATAATAAATTATACACGCTTATGCTGTTATAATATTCTTTACAAAGATCATAAAAGATATACCCTTACAATTAACTTTACTCACAATGAATCACATTAAAATCCCACAATAAAATACCAGAGGTTGTATATTATTAATGCAAACAGCCAATGTATATGTGACTAGCTAAGACTACACAGGACTATGGATATAAGCATAAATTACAAAGTGCCCTTTAAAAATTATTAACTTCAAGTAAACTGTAACAACAATGAATGTATTTGCTTTAAAATATTAAATTATAGTCACTGCCATACGTTACCACATAACCAAATTATTCAAGAAAGTGTCCCAAAATGGCAGAGAATATACTTGGTAAACAATCAATTAGGTGAAGCGCTGAATCTAACCACCACAGCCTCACTGAATGACACTACCCCCTTCCTGGGTAGTATACAATTTGAAAATATTGTCAAAGAAATAGGTACAGTGGGCGCATAAAGCGGGCGGTTATGTAGATATGTATATATTAATCTCTCAAGGTATTTATTAATAATAAGTGTTAAAAAATTAAAATAACTTTAACCCCTTAATGACCGAGGACGTGCAGGCAGTTAATGCCTGAGGACGTACCCTGCACGTCCTCGGTGTGGAAAGCAGCTGGAAGCGATCCTGCTCGCTTCCAGCTGCTTTCCGGTTATTACAGTGATGCCTCGATATGGAGGCATCCTGCAATAACTTTACATGGCCATCCGATGCAGAGAGAGCCACTCTGTGGCCCTCCCTGCACCGGAAATCGATGGCCGGTATCGTTGGTGGGTGGGAGCCGACTTGGGAGGCGGGTGGGCGGCCATCGGTGTATGTTCTGCCATCAAGGGGGGCGGGATCGGAGGCGGGGGCGCGCGGGAGCGCGCACGTGCACGGAGGTTGGCGGGTGGGCGCGTGCACGGGGCGGGAGCGGGTGGGAACCGCTACACTACGGAAAATACTGATAGGATATTGATAGGAAAAAGGGCCCAATCTTGTTTGTGCAAAAGCACAAAAATAGATTGTGGAGGGGTGGGGGGTTGGTTTCGTGTGGGGGGAAGCTACACTACAGAAAATTGTAATAAAAATAAAAAAAACCCTTATTTTCTTCTAAACTGGGTACTGGCAGACAGCTGCCAGTACCCAAGATGGCGCATATTAAGTTAGATTGGGAGGGTTATAGAGCTGTTTGGGGGGGATCAGTGAGGTTGGGGGCTAAGGGGGGGATAGTACACAGCAGCATATGTAAATATGCTTTTTAAAAACACAAAAAAACAACAAATATAGCTTTTATTTTAGTACTGGCAGACTTTCTGCCAGTACTTAAGATGGCGGGGACAATTGTGGGGTGGGGGAGGGAAGAGAGCTGTTTGGGAGGGATCAGGGGGTCTGATGTTTCAGGTGGGAGGCTGAGCTCTACACTAAATGTGATATTAACCCTGCAAGCTCCCTACAAGCTACCTAATTAACCCCTTCACTGCTCGCCATAATACACGTGTGATGCGCAGCGGCATTTAGTGGCCTTCTAAATACCAAAAAGCAACGCCAAAGCCATATATGTCTGCTATTTCTGAACAAAGGGGATCCCAGAGAAGCATTTACAACCATTTGTGCCATAATTGCACAAGCTGTTTGTAAATGATTTCAGTGAGAAACCTAAAATTGTGAAAAATTTAACGTTTTTTTTTAATTTGATCGCATTTGGCGGTGAAATGGTGGCATGAAATATACCAAAATGGGCCTAGATCAATACTTGGGGTTGTCTACTACACTACACTAAAGCTAAAATTACCCCAAAAAGCTCCCTACATGCTCCCTAATTAACCCCTTCACTGCTGGGCATAATACACGTGTGGTGCGCAGTGGCATTTAGTGGCATTCTAATTACCAAAAAGCAACACCAAAGCCATATAAGTCTGCTATTTCTGAACAAAGGGGATCCCAGAGAAGAATTTACAACCATTTGTGCCATAATTGCATAAGCTGTTTGTAAATAATTTCAGTGAGAATCCTAAAGTTTGTGAAAAAATTTGTGAAAAAGTGAACAATTTTTTTTATTTGATCGCATTTGGCGGTGAAATGGTGGCATGAAATATACCAAAATTGGCCTAGATCAATACTTTGGGATGTCTACTAAAAAAAAATATATACATGTCAATGGATATTCAGAGATTCCTGAAAGATATTAGTGTTCTAATTTAACTAGCGCTAATTTTGAAAAAAAAATGGTTTGGAAATAGCAAAGTGCTACTTGTATTTATGGCCCTATAACTTGCAAAAAAAGCAAAGAACATGTAAACATTGGGTATTTCTAAACTCAGGACAAAATTTAGAAACTATTTAGCATGGGTGTTTTTTGGTGGTTGTAGATGTGTAACAGATTTTGGGGGTCAAAGTTAGAAAAAGTGTATTTTTTTTCAATTTTTCCTCATATTTTATAATTTTTTTTATAGTAAATTATAAGATATGATGAAAATAATGGTATCTTTAGAAAGTCCATTTAATGGCGAGAAAAACGGTATATAATATGTGTGGGTACAGTAAATGAGTAAGAGGAGAATTTCAGCTAAACACAAACACCGCAAAAATGTAAAAATAGCCTTGGTCCCAAACGGACAGAAAATGGAAAAGTGCTGCGGTCATTAAGGGGTTAAATAAACCGTATATATTTTCAAATATTTTATTACACACTCCAACCTGGTAAAAAGTAAACAAATTTAATCAATCAAATAATAATCACTCATTCCCAACTATAGTTGTTCATACAATCATTCATACTCCCACAAAAACAATAGTGTATTCTAGTTAGTGAAAGATATCACTTCACACTATAAACCCAAGTGTTAAAAGACTACACGTCAAATGTTTACACATAAAACAAAAAACAAGAAACAAAGTCCACAACAAATAGCTTTGTAAAATATCCCCTTTGCCGAAGTGGAAAAACTTCAATACAAATATCTGTATATTTAAAAATGGCTTAATGCTGGATTTTCTCTAAAGAATGACCTGTTACAGCAGGGTTAATATGAAGTTGATTGTCTCTCCAAAAAAAGTTCCCAAGTCAAAATGTCTATCAGCCGTCGGTATTTATCACCGGCGCTGTTTGAAGTTCACAGTGTATACTCGGACACCAGGCGGTATTCCTCACCTTTCTAAGTACCCCGTTTGTCTGTCTATATCAATGGGGCTGTCCCGCCTTCTTACCGTGTCAGATGTTCACTTGTTAGCCGTCCTGCTGAATCCGCCCGCTTACTGCGGCTTTCGGTCTCCGTGTCACCTGTTATCCGGAACCTCCAGGTGATTTAGACTTGCGCAAGCCTTTTTAACAGTCCAGAGAACCTCTGAGTTTATCTTCGCTCTTAAGTACTAACAGAGTACGCAGGATTTGCTGTTCTCCTCGGTCCCAATCCGTGGGGCACTTTGGTAGCAAAAGAAGCAGGTCTGTATTTGCAGGGTGAATCCTCTACGCGTTTCAACCCGTATGGGTCTTTGTCAAGATACCTCTCCCCTGCACCTGTACAATTTAAATACCCTGCTGTAACTCCTGATTCGTTGGTTTTCCACTTCCTTCCAGCAGTTTGTTAAATAAGGGGGAATACAAAAGCACATGTTTCTTATATTCTCCAAGAGTCATCTGAAATTTATTCTTCTGAATTCTCTTATATACATGTATAAACTTCATCTTAAATGGCTTCTCAGATTAAAAACAATTATATAGTAATGCATTTATAAAGAGTAAATTAATCAAAAAGTATATAAATATCATTACCTTAAGAATACCTTAAAAGATACCATTACCTTAAAAAATACATAAAATGACCGTTTTAAAACTTTTAAATACATTAATTGCCAATTAAAAACACATTTCAGACATAAGAAACACACTTATAAAATTATATTTAAATTAAATCTCTAAAAAATCTCTAATAAAATATTTTTAATAGTATTAAAAAACATTTCATCATAAAAGATGGACAAAGAATATATGATTAAGGACACTATTAGGTGTAGTAGTAAGGGTGTAGTATATATGTTACAGTGTTCCTGACAGCTATTTTATATAGGGGAGACCACTAGGATTTTGAGGGATAGGGTGAGGGAACATTTATGGAATATAGAAAAGGGTAAATTGGATACACACCTATATCAACATTTCAGAGATATTCATAAGAATAATATTAAGGATCTTAAATTTTGGGGTATTTGCTTGGTACGCAAAGAATGGAGGGGAGGAAATTTTGAAAATAAACTTTTAAAAAGGGAAGCAGAGTTTATTTATAATTTTAATACCCTTTACCCCAATGGTCTTAATTCAGAACTAGAATTGGCCCCTTTTTTATTGTGAATCCTATATTATCCATTTCTATTGCCCCCTTCGCGATTTTTTATTGCCCTCTTCATAATTATTTTATGATGATATATATGTATTTTATGATGAAATGTTTTTTAATACTATTAAAAATATTTTATTAGAGATTTAATTTAAATATAATTTTATAAGTGTGTTTCTTATGTCTGAAATGTGTTTTTAATTGGCAATTTATGTATTTAAAAGTTTTAAAACGGTCATTTTATGTATTTTTTTAAGGTAATGGTATCTTTTAAGGTATTCTTAAGGTAATGATATTTATATACTTTTTGATTAATTTACTCCTTATAAATGCATTACTATATAATTGCTTTTTATCTGAGAAGCCATTTAAGATGAAGTTTATACATGTATATAAGAGAATTCAGAAGAATAAATTTCAGATGACTCTTGGAGAATATAAGAAACATGTGCTTTTGTATTCCCCCTTATTTAACAAACTGCTGGAAGGAAGTGGAAAACCAACGAATCAGGAGTTACAGCAGGGTATTTAAATTGTACAGGTGCAGGGGAGAGGTATCTTGACAAAGACCCATACGGGTTGAAATGCATAGAGGATTCACCCTGCAAACACAGACCTGCTTCTTTTGCTACCAAAGTGCCCCACGGATTGGGACCGAGGAGAACAGCAAATCCCGCGTACTCTGTTAGTACTTAAGAGCGGAGATAAACTCAGAGGTTCTCTGGACTGTTAAAAAGGCTTGCGCAAGTCTAAATCACCTGGAGGTTCCGGATAACAGGTGACACGGAGACCGAAAGCCGCAGTAAGCGGGCGGATTCAGCAGGACGGCTAACAAGTGAACATCTGACACGGTAAGAAGGCGGGACAGCCCCATTGATATAGACAGACAAACGGGGTACTTAGAAAGGTGAGGAATTACCGCCTGGTGTCTGAGTATACACTGTGAACTTCAAACAGTGCCGGTGATAAATACCGACGGCTGATAGACATTTTGACTTGGGAACTTTCTTTTGGAGAAACAATCAACTTCATATTAACCCTGCTGTAACAGGTCATTCTTTAGAGAAAATCCAGCATTAAGCCATTTTTAAATATACAGATATTAGTATTGAAGTTTTTCCACTTCGGCAAAGGGGATATTTTACAAAGTTATTTGTTGTGGACTTTGTTTCTTGTTTTTTGTTTTATGTGTAAACATTTGACGTGTAGTCTTTTAACACTTGGGTTTATAGTGTGAAGTGATATCTTTCACTAACTAGAATACACTATTGTTTTTGTGGGAGTATGAATGATTGTATGAACAATTATAGTTGGGAATGAGTGATTATTATTTGATTGATTAAATTTGTTTACTTTTTACCAGGTTAGAGTGTGTAATAAAATATTTGAAAATTATATATTATTTAAAGTTATTTTAATTTTTTAACACTTATTATTAATAAATACCTTGAGAGATTAATATATACATATCTACATAACCGCCCGCTTTATGCGCCCACTGTACCTATTTCTTAGAGAATATACTTGGCCCAAAGCCTATGTATTTTCCTCTCCAAAAAAATGCTTCTTTGAGTCTGTCTGTCCTTGTCTACTGTGTGGGGGTTTTCATTCAAAAATAAAAATCCCTCATCCTTTTCTTTAATCATTCCCAAAAGATTTTGATCGGCCCTTACCAATGCTTGTCCCTGATCCGACCTTCGAGCTGAATATATCATTGGCTATTTAGAACATATGGTGATATGATACTATAATTTCCTTTGGTTGCAATTCTTGCATAAACCACTAGATGGTAGCAGACAACCAAAAATGCAGTCCCCACCATCAATTCTGCTGCAGTCTAGTATCTAACCTTTAAAATGTTTATTAAATATACTTTAATTTTCAGTATTAATAAACTTATCTGGTCAACATATATGTCCCATTTAATATAATTCAAAATGTACAATTTGAGATCAAACCCGAGTATATTATCAATTCTATGTTAAAATATGCTTATTGGAGTCTCATTCCTTGTCAATATAAATATAGCCCACATCTTTGTACATCTCTTTTATAGTGTTATTTTGAGTGCATGAAAACAATTTATATATAATTTATGGGACAATTTACTATTTTCTCCTCAGTCTGAAATGAAAGAAACAATGTTGCTATTCTGAAGTATGTGGGTTGAACACTTAAAATAGACAGTTACATATTCACTTTAGAATTCAAGGTATCTTATGGGCTAGACACATCTCCCAGGTTCATACACATATGCCATTTGAGTATTTTAAATAGACTTGAAAATTATAGACAAATCATTTATATGACTCTCTAGGTATACATTCATTTATCTAAAACTATGTAGATAAATTGTTATCAAAAGTGCATAGGTTTAAGATATTTTGAAATCTTGATTCTTAGGCTTTCAGCTTCCCATGTGTCTGTAGGTAACTTGAGTTCAGATTCTTTGTGTATCTGAGTTTCAGGGGCAATTAACAGGCCAGTGCTAATTACTATATTCTCTGAATTTCTGTTTGCATATCTGACTTATGTAGAGAATCTTGTCTCCAACATCCCAGGATACATCCAAGCTTGGTTAATTATCAGGCCCATGTAATGACCCCATGTGGAGTTATGAGCTTCAAAGGCTAAATGCTTATTTTCTATCTTCACTAATTGAACCAAATGTTTTCCTTTTGTACCTAGCTTGTCTTAAGCAGCAAGGAGGGGGGCAGGGGTTGTAGTGAGATCCATTTATATCAAATTAGATATTAGCTAAAATGAAATATTAAATTCTGGGATACATCTGTAGTTTATTCACTGTTATTTCACAGGTACTCTGACATAATGCTCGGCATGGAATGGATAGCACTAGGAAATCAAGTTATCAGAAAGCAAAAGGGAGTAATATATTTTTAAATGCTATCTTACAGTTGGAACAAAAAAAGGTGCATTTTTTTCAGTTGAATTTAAATTGCTGTTGTTTTCAATATTATTATTATTTGTAATGTACCAACAGATTCCACATAACTATACAGGGGACACAAATTAGTGTTCCCTTTAAGGCCAGTTTTGTGAGTGGCCCAACAGTTAAACAGTTGATAAGGGAGCCGCACCTTGCAGTCTGCATTGTGTAGTGTTTGATCATTTATCTTATTAAAGGGACAGTATATACCAATTTTCATATAACTGCATGTAATATACACTACTATAAAGAATAATATGAACAAATACTGATATAAAAATCCAGTATAAAACTGTTTAAAAACTTACTTAGAAGCTCCCAGTTTAGCGCTTTTAAAAAGTTTAGCTGGAACACACACTGCAAGTGGTTCTATAGCAAAAAGAGCAGACACTCCCTCCCTTCCTCTGTATATGAAAAGACCCTTTACATAAACAGGAGCAAGCTGGAGTAGGCATACATCAGTATACTTCTACTTGTTTAGGAGTGAAAAAAGTGCAATGTTATTTAAAAATAAGCAAAACTATACATTTAAAACAAAAATAAAGAAAAAAAGTATAGTCTATATAAATGGATCACCTACATCAGTGTTTCTCAGTCTATTTGTAGCAAGTACCCCTGTTGGCATACGTTTTATTTACCCCAACTGTAACATAAATATTATTGATCTTTTACATGAGCAAAAATGAAAATCATGTGTATCATTTGATTTCACAAACTGGTAACCGATTTGTTGATGAAGTAATTATAGAGGAATCTGATATTTGTTATATGTTTTCCGGAATTTAACATTTGGCAGTATTACATCAGAGAAAAATAAAACAGATATACAGTCCATTGATATTAATAATTATATACAATTAATGTGCTTCTTACATTAAAAATAAGAAAATAAACTCTTGTGCATGATGAGAAAAGTATTTATGGTACCATCTTTCAATTTTTAATAACTATTTCATACAGAGTTTACCTGTCTTGTTTTACTGTGGCACACGTCGGTATAATGCACTTTACCTATTTCATAATGGCACATTTATCTGGCACTTGTCTCTTTGACACTTGGTCACAGTAATACAATTTTTCTGTTTACATAAGCGAAACTCAACTCCAGCCCTCATATGTCACTAACAAGCCAGAATCTAAGGTTTTACCAATTTGAGGTGAATCAGTGATTGAGCAGTGGTCAACCAAGGCATGGAAATACTCATACTCTGCCCTGGTAGGAGTGCTCAGGGGTAGAAATGAGAAACATGGCTTTCTTTGATATGTCCTGTTTACAATAGCTACATCAGGGAAAAAAATAATGAAAGCCAATCCCTAGAGTACCCCTTGCCAATGACCTACACGTACCACAGGTTGAGAAACTAGGATCTACAAAACACTTATGCAAAGAAAAATCTAGTGTATAATTTCCCTTTAACTGTTTCACTACTGGGTTGCTCACAAATCTGGCCTTAGAGGGAACACTGGACACAATATAAGACAGGGAAGGCAGACTGGGACACCCTTTAGTGGTAACTGCTTTCAGGGGTCAAGTCCTACAAAAAAAAGTGTAGGAACTCAACAAGACTTCCACCCTCCCTCGCAATTAATATTGTTTATATATATATATATATATATATATATATATATTGTTATTATTATTATTATCAGGTATTTGTAGAGCGCCAACAGATTCTGCAGCGCTGATATATATATATATATATATATATATACACACACACATATATTATATTTATATGTATATAATCTATACACTTTGGTTAATGAAAGCAAATTAAAACCAACGAAGGATTGAATGGTTGCCTTTGGGCATGAGAATCCTCCTCTGTCACAGAGTCTCACCCATATAAGGTGCAGTAGTCCTATTTCTGCTGAGGGGAGCTAAATAGCCTCAGAGCAAGCCACACAGAAATGTAAGCACCATGTGTTCCACACAGTGCGGAGTGACCACACAGCAGGACCACTGAAAATCTTGCATTTAGTGTATTGTAGGAAGTGTTACTGCCCATTACTAGAGGATCTCACTATCCCTAGATTGTGCTCCAGCTCCTTCCACCAGCAGCAGCAGTCCAGAGGAAACTTAGTTCCTCATGCAAAAAAAAGTTCAGGAACTCTGTTCCCATGCGTTCCCACTCAACTTGACCCCTGGCTGCTCCAAGCTAATGCTACCAGCAAATAGATTACACTGTTCCTATGTGCATGATTTCTATATTTCTCTTGTTAAGTGTATCCAGTCCACGGATCATCCATTACTTATGGGATATTCTCCTTCCCAACAGGAAGTTGCAAGAGGATCACCCACAGCAGAGCTGCTATATAGCTCCTCCCCTAACTGTCATATCCAGTCATTCTCTTGCAAGCCTCAACCAAGATGGAGGTCGTAAGAGGAGTGTGGTGTTTTATACTTAGTTTATTCTTCAATCAAAAGTTTGTTATTTTTAAATGGTGCCAGAGTGTACTGTTTATCTCAGGCAGTATTTAGAAGAAGAATCTGCCTGCTTTTTCTATGATCTTAGCAGAAGTAACTAAGATCCATGGCTGTTCTCACATATTCACTTCAGAGATGGAATGGCGTGCAGGTTTTCCTGCAATAAGGTATGTGCAGTTAATATTTTTCTAGGGATGGAATTTGCTAGAAAATGCTCCTGATACCGAACTAATGTAAGTAAAGCCTTAAATGCAGTGATAGCTACTGGTATCAGGCTTATTAATAGAGATGCATACTCTTATAAAAATGTAATATAAAACGTTTGCTGGCATGTTTAATCGTTTTTATATGTATTTGGTGATAAAACTTATTGGGGCCTAGTTTTTTCCACATGGCTGGCTTGAATTTTGCCTAGTAACAGTTTCCTTAGGCTTTCCACTGTTGTAATATGAGTGGGAGGGCCTTTTTTAGTGCTTCTGTGCAGATAAAAATACTGACAGAGACATTCAGTTTCCCTCTGCATGATCCAGGACATCTCTGGAGGGCTCAAAAGGCTTCAAAGTCGTTTTTGAGGGAGGTAAAAAGCCACAGTAGAGCTGTGGCAGTTGTTGTGACTGTTTGAAAAAAACAAACAAAAAAAAAAAAACGTTTTTGTCTTTTATTATTCCATTTTGGGTATTAAGGGGTTAATCATCCATTTGCAAGTGGGTGCAATGCTCTGCTAACTTGTTACATACACTGTAAAAATTTCGTTAGTGTAACTGCCTTTTTTCACTGTTATTTCAAATTTTGACAAAATTTGTGTTTCTTAAAGGTGCAATAACGTTTTTTATATTGCTTGTAAACTTGTTTAAAGTGTTTTCCAAGCTTGCTAGTCTCATTGCTAGTCTGTTTAAACATGTCTGACACAGAGGAAACTACTTGTTCATTATGTTTGAAAGCCATGGTGGAGGCCCCATAGGAGAATGTGTACTAAATGTATTGATTTCACCTTAAACAGTAAAGATCAGTCTTTAACTATAAAAGAAATATCACCAGAAGATTCTGACGAGGGGGAAGTTATGCCGACTAACTCTCCCCACGTGTCAGACCCTTCGCCTCCCGCTCAGGGGATGCACGCTAATATGGCGCCAATTACATCAGGGACGCCCATAGCGATTACCTTGCAGGACATGGCTGCAATCATGAATAATACCCTGTCAGAGGTATTATCCAGGTTGCCTGAATTAAGAGGCAAGCGCGATTGCTCTGGGGTTAGGAGAAATACAGAGCGCGCAGATGCTGTAAGGGCCATGTCTGATACTGCGTCACAATATGCAGATCATGAGGACGGAGAGCTTCAGTCTGTGCGTGACATCTCTGATTCGGGGAAACCTGATTCAGAGATTTCTCATTTTAAATTTAAGCTTGAGAACCTCCGAGTGTTGCTTGGGGAGGTATTAGCTGCTCTGAATGACTGTAACACAGTTGCAGTACCAGAGAAATTGTGTAGGCTGGATAAATACTATGCGGTACCAGTGTGTACTGATGTTTTTCCTATATCTAAAAGGCTTACAGAAATTATTAGCAAGGAGTGGGATAGACCGGGTGTGCCTTTTTCCCCACCTCTTATATTTAGAAAAATGTTTCCAATAGACGCCACTACACGGGACTTATGGCAGACGGTCCCTAAGGTGGAGGGAGCAGTTTCTACTTTAGCAAAGCGTACTACTATCCCGGTTGAGGACAGTTGTGCTTTTTCAGATCCAATGGATAAAAAATTGGAGGGTTACCTTAAGAAAATGTTTATTCAACAAGGTTTTATTTTACAGCCCCTTGCATGCATTGCGCCTGTCACGGCCGCGGCGGCATTCTGGTTTGAGGCCCTGGAAGAGGCCATCCATACAGCTCCATTGACTGAAATTATTGACAAGCTTAGAACACTTAAGCTAGCTAACTCATTTGTTTCTGATGCCATTGTTCATTTGACTAAACTAACGGCTAAGAATTCCGGATTCGCCATCCAAGCGCGTAGGGCGCTATGGCTTAAATCCTGGTCAGCTGACGTGACTTCGAAGTCTAAATTCCTCAACATTCCTTTCAAGGGGCAGACCTTATTCGGGCCTGGTTTGAAGGAAATTATTGCTGACATTACTGGAGGTAAGGGTCACACCCTTCCTCAGGACAGGGCCAAAGCAAAGGCCAAACAGTCTAATTTTCGTGCCTTTCGAAATTTCAAGGCAGGTGCAGCATCAACTTCCTCCGCTTCAAAACAAGAGGGATCTTTTGCTCAATCTAAGCAGGCCTGGAAACCTAACCAGTCCTGGAACAAAGGCAAGCAGGCCAGAAAGCCTGCTGCTGCCTCTAAGACAGCATGAAGGAAAGGCCCCCTATCCAGCGACGGATCTAGTAGGGGGCAGACTTTCTCTCTTCGCCCAGGCGTGGGCAAGAGATGTTCGGGATCCCTGGGCGTTGGAAATCATATCTCAGGGATATCTTCTGGACTTCAAAGCTTCCCCTCCACAAGGGAGATTTCATCTTTCAAGGCTATCTGCAAATCAGATAAAGAAAGAGGCATTCCTACACTGTGTGCAAGACCTCCTAGTTATGGGAGTGACCCATCCAGTTCCGCGGACGGAACAAGGACAGGGTTTTTATTCGAATCTGTTTGTGGTTCCCAAAAAAGAGGGAACCTTCAGACCAATTTTGGATCTAAAGATCTTAAACAAATTCCTCAGAGTTCCATCTTTCAAAATGGAAACTATTCGGACCATCCTACCCATGATCCAAGAAGGTCAGTACATGACCACAGTGGACTTAAAGGATGCCTACCTTCACATACCGATTCACAAAGATCATCATCGGTTTCTAAGGTTTGCCTTTCTAGACAGGCATTACCAATTTGTAGCTCTTCCCTTCGGGTTGGCTACAGCCCCGAGAATCTTTACAAAGGTTCTGGGCTCACTTCTGGCGGTTCTAAGACCGCGAGGCATAGCGGTGGCTCCGTATCTAGACGACATCCTGATACAGGCGTCAAGCTTTCAAGTTGCCAAGTCTCATACAGAGATAGTTCTGGCATTTCTGAGGTCGCACGGGTGGAAAGTGAACGAGGAAAAGAGTTCTCTATCCCCACTCACAAGAGTCTCCTTCTTAGGGACTCTTATAGATTCTGTAGAAATGAAAATTTACCTGACGGAGTCCAGGTTATCAAAACTTCTAAATGCTTGCCGTGTTCTTCACTCCATTCCGCGCCCTTCGGTAGCTCAGTGTATGGAGGTAATCGGCTTAATGGTAGCGGCAATGGACATAGTGCCATTTGCGCGCCTTCATCTCAGACCGCTGCAATTATGCATGCTGAGTCAGTGGAATGGGGATTACACAGATTTGTCCCCTCTGCTAAATCTGGATCAAGAGACCAGAGATTCTCTTCTCTGGTGGTTGTCTTGGGTACACCTGTCCAAGGGTATGACCTTTCGCAGGCCAGATTGGACAATTGTAACAACAGATGCCAGCCTTCTAGGTTGGGGTGCAGTCTGGAATTCCATGAAGGCACAGGGATCGTGGACTCAGGAGGAGAAACTCCTTCCAATAAATATTCTGGAGTTAAGAGCGATATTCAATGCTCTTCTGGCTTGGCCTCAGTTAGCAACACTGAGGTTCATCAGATTTCAGTCTGACAACATCACGACTGTGGCTTACATCAACCATCAAGGGGGAACCAGGAGTTCCCTAGCGATGTTAGAAGTCTCAAAAATAATTCGCTGGGCAGAGTACCACTCTTACCACCTGTCAGCAATCCATATCCCAGGCGTGGAGAACTGGGAGGCGGATTTTCTAAGTCGTCAGACTTTCCATCCGGGGGAGTGGGAACTCCATCCGGAGGTGTTTGCTCAGTTGGTTCATCGTTGGGGCAAACCAGAGTTGGATCTCATGGCGTCTCGCCAGAACGCCAAGCTTCCTTGTTACGGATCCAGGTCCAGGGACCCAGAAGCGACGCTGATAGATGCTCTAGCAGCGCCTTGGTTCTTCAACCTGGCTTATGTGTTTCCACCGTTTCCTCTGCTCCCTCGACTGATTGCCAAAATCAAACAGGAGAGAGCATCGGTGATTCTCATAGCACCTGCGTGGCCACGCAGGACTTTGTATGCAGACCTAGTGGACATGTCATCCTTTCCACCATGGACTCTGCCTCTAAGACAGGACCTTCTGATACAAGGTCCTTTCAATCATCCAAATCTAATTTCTCTGAGATTGACTGCATGGAGATTGAACGCTTGATTCTATCAAAGCGTGGCTTCTCCGAGTCAGTCATTGATACTTTAATACAGGCACGAAAGCCTGTTACCAGGAAAATCTACCACAAGATATGGAGTAAATATCTTTATTGGTGTGAATCCAAGAATTACTCATGGAGTAAGGTTAGGATTCCTAGAATATTGTCTTTTCTCCAAGAGGGCTTGGACAAAGGATTATCAGCTAGTTCCTTAAAGGGACAGATTTCTGCTCTGTCTATTCTTTTGCACAAGTGTCTGGCAGAGGTTCCAGACGTCCAGGCATTTTGCCAGGCTTTGGTTAGAATTAAGCCTGTGTTTAAACCTGTTGCTCCCCTGTGGAGCTTAAACTTGGTTCTTAAAGTTCTTCAAGGAGTTCAGTTTGAACCCCTTCATTCCATTGATATTAAACTTTTATCTTGGAAAGTTCTGTTTTTGATGGCTATTTCCTCGGCTCGGAGAGTCTCTGAGCTATCTGCCTTACAATGTGATTCTCCTTATCTGATTTTTCTTGCAGATAAGGTAGTCCTGCGTACCAAACCTGGGTTTTTACCTAAGGTGGTTTCTAACAAAAATATCAATCAAGAGATTGTTGTTCCATCATTGTGTCCTAATCCTTCTTCAAAGAAGGAACGTCTTTTACATAATCTGGACGTAGTCCGTGCCTTGAAGTTTTACTTACAAGCTACTAAAGATTTTCGTCAAACATCTACCCTGTTTGTCGTTTACTCTGGACAGAGGAGAGGTCAAAAAGCTTCGGCAACCTCTCTTTCCTTTTGGCTTCCTGAAAGGATTACAGCTCATTCCACTAGAGCTGTGGCTTCCACCTGGGCCTTTAAAAATGAGGCCTCTGTTGAACAGATTTGCAAGGCCGCGACTTGGTCTTCGCTTCACACTTTTTCCAAATTTTCCAAATTTGATACTTTTGCTTCTTCGGAGGCTGTTTTTGGGAGAAAGGTTCTTCAGGCAGTGGTTCCTTCCGCTTAATCCTGCCTTGTCCCTCCCATCATCCGTGTACTTTAGCTTTGGTATTGGTATCCCATAAGTAATGGATGATCCGTGGACTGGATACACTTAACAAGAGAAAACATAATTTATGCTTACCTGATAAATTTATTTCTCTTGTAGTGTATCCAGTCCACGGCCCGCCCTGTCCTTTTAAGGCGGGTCTAAATTTTAATTAAACTACAGTCACCACTGCACCCTATGGTTTCTCCTTTCTCTGTTTGTTTTCGGTCGAATGACTGGATATGACAGTTAGGGGAGGAACTATATAGCAGCTCTGCTGTGGGTGATCCTCTTGCAACTTCCTGTTGGGAAGGAGAATATCCCATAAGTAATGGATGATCCGTGGACTGGATACACTACAAGAGAAATAAATTTATCAGGTAAGCATAAATTATGTTTTTTTTACATGCAGATTAGAATGTTTCCATTTTTCATTCTTATTTTTGTACCAGACATCTATGGTACGGCTCACATATGTTTTGCTGTCAGTATCTAAAGATATGAACTAAATAGGTATGAGCTTTGCTCAGTTGCCAGATATCTTGTTACTGCTACATTGCTCCTGGGTTTCAGTTCTGCAGTTTGCATCAGTACAGTGATGACACTCAGACTAACATGAAATAAAATATGACAGCCGAGAGACAAAACACACCTTACTTATGTTACTGTAGTAGTCCATACAGATTGTGAAATGTAAAAGTTCTGCAAATAAAAAGTCAAATAACTTTTGAGACTTCACAGTCCTCTCCTCAACATGTGAGGATATACACATGCTAAATTTTACTGATGACCTATTTAGAAAACTATGTTCTCAAGAGTATAAATGTATATTGCCCTTATGGAAAGTACAAGTATCTCAAGTAAAAGCTGTATTTATAGTGTTGTTAGGGAAATGTTTTTTTTTTTTGTTGTTTTTACTTCATAGCTGATTTTTTAGTTCTGCTTTGTTTTAACAAAGAAAAAAAATAATATGCAAAATTACACTGTTTTAACAATACAAAAAAAAGCTTTTTATGACAAATTTATACAGCCTATCTAACCTGTGTTCAGAGGTAGGGAATGTCATGTCTTAAAAATGGATTGGATCGAAACAGAAAAAGACCTGTATGACAAAATTGATGGGGTAAAACAAAGTCTTAATGCACAATCGTTTTGATGTGACCATATTTTGTAGTACAATGCTAATTTGGCATTAATTGTTATAATGCCTCTGATCAATATATTGGTGCAGGGAAGGCCTAACTACATGTAGCACAAAATGACACGTTTTCAACTAATATGACCATGGGCATATTTTGGCCTAGGTCGGCAGATTTAGTGGGGGCAGCTCATTTTAAATCTCACTGCATACACACTCACTACATACACACACACACACTGCACTACACACACACACACTCACTACACATACAAACACATATACACACACGCACACTTGAACATGAACATATGATAATGCCATGGGGGAAAAAAGTGATGTTGCACCCTAACCAAAAGATATTATAACCAAAAACAGCCTAAAACTTGGGGAAGATGGGGCAGCAGAATTTTGAGTGCCTAGGGTAAGGTGACCAGATTTTTAAATTGAAATCTGGGGACATTTTTTTTAACCCCTTACAGTAAATTATATTTTGCCCTTACAATCATCACTTGCAAAACTAACCGGCCACGTCAAATCCCGCTTATGTGTTTAATACCTGCTTTGTTCCACTCAAAAAAAAAAAAAGGCCTAGCAAAATTTCAAAATCCGGGGGGTGGGGGTTGCACATTGATTCCCTATCTTATACCACCAGTCCAAGCAGCGTGATCCATTAATCGAGGTTGAGGATTCCAGGCCTGTATAGGACCAGCTCAAACGCCTACATAAAAAAAAGTTATTTCTTGATAATCTTATTCTATTATAGAGAACTAGAATTCCTTTTTTCCCACAAAATAACAAATAAAAATGTCAAACGTATACTATAACATAGTTACCCCTACAAGCAACACAGTACCCTTTTGGTTTTTAACACGCATGCGTTACTCAAAGCCAAAGATACACATCTCTTTTCTCCAACATAGGTGTGTCCGGTCCACGGCGTCATCCTTACTTGTGGGATATTCTCTTCCCCAACAGGAAATGGCAAAGAGCCCAGCAAAGCTGGTCACATGATCCCTCCTAGGCTCCGCCTACCCCAGTCATTCTCTTTGCCGTTGTACAGGCAACATCTCCACGGAGATGGCTTAGAGTTTTTTAGTGTTTAACTGTAGTTTTTCATTATTCAATCAAGAGTTTGTTATTTTCAAATAGTGCTGGTACGTACTATTTACTCAGAAACAGAAAAGAGATGAAGAATTCTGTTTGTATGAGGAAAATGATTTTAGCAACCGTAACTAAAATCCATGGCTGTTCCACACAGGACTGTTGAGAGCAATTAACTTCAGTTGGGGGAACAGTTTGCAGTCCTTTGCTGCTTGAGGTATGACACATTCTAACAAGACGATGTAATGCTGGAAGCTGTCATTTTCCCTATGGGATCCGGTAAGCCATGTTTATTTCGATTGTAAATAAGGGCTTCACAAGGGCTTATTTAAACTGTAGACCTTTTTTGGGCTAAATCGATTGATATTAACACTTATTTAGCCTTGAGGAATCATTTATTCTGGGTATTTTGATATAATAATATCGGCAGGCACTGTTTTAGACACCTTATTCTTTAGGGGCTTTCCCAAAGCATAGGCAGAGTCTCATTTTCGCGCCGGTGTTGCGCACTTGTTTTTGAGAGGCATGGCATGCAGTCGCATGTGAGAGGAGCTCTGATACTTATAAAAGACTTCTGAAGGCGTCATTTGGTATCGTATTCCCCTTTGGGTTTGGTTGGGTCTCAGCAAAGCAGATACCAGGGACTGTAAAGGGGTTAAAGCTTAAAACGGCTCCGGTTCCGTTATTTTAAGGGTTAAAGCTTCCAAAATTGGTGTGCAATATTTTCAAAGCTTTAAGACACTGTGGTGAAAGTTTGGTGAATTTTGAACAATTCCTTCATGTTTTTTCGCAATTGCAGTAATAAAGTGTGTTCAGTTTAAAATTTAAAGTGACAGTAACGGTTTTATTTCAAAACGTTTTTTGTACTTTCTTATCAAGTTTATGCCTGTTTAACATGTCTGAACTACCAGATAGACTGTGTTCTGAATGTGGGGAAGCCAGAATTCCTATTCATTTAAATAAATGTGATTTATGTGATAATGACAATGATGCCCAAGATGATTCCTCAAGTGAGGGGAGTAAGCATGGTACTGCATCATTCCCTCCTTCGTCTACACGAGTCTTGCCCACTCAGGAGGCCCCTAGTACATCTAGCGCGCCAATACTCCTTACTATGCAACAATTAACGGCTGTAATGGATAATTCTGTCAAAAACATTTTAGCCAAAATGAACCCTTGTCAGCGTAAGCGTGGATGCTCTGTTTTAGTTACTGAAGAGCATGACGACGCTGATATTAATATCTCTGAAGGGCCCCTAACCCAATCTGAGGGGGCCAGGGAGGTTTTGTCTGAGGGAGAAATTACTGATTTAGGGAACATTTCTCAGCAGGCTGAATCTGATGTGATTACTTTTAAATTTAAATTGGAACATCTCCGCATTTTGCTTAAGGAGGTATTATCCACTCTGGATGATTGTGAAAATTTGGTCATCCCAGAGAAACTATGTAAAATGGACAAGTTCCTAGAGGTGCCGGGGCTCCCAGAAGCTTTTCCTATACCCAAGCGGGTGGCGGACATTGTTAATAAAGAATGGGAAAGGCCCGGTATTCCTTTCGTCCCTCCCCCCATATTTAAAAAATTGTTTCCTATGGTCGACCCCAGAAAGGACTTATGGCAGTCAGTCCCCAAGGTCGAGGGAGCGGTTTCTACTTTAAACAAACGCACCACTATTCCCATAGAGGATAGTTGTGCTTTCAAAGATCCTATGGATAAAAAATTAGAAGGTTTGCTTAAAAAGATGTTTGTTCAGCAGGGTTACCTTCTACAACCCATTTCATGCATTGTCCCTGTCACTACAGCCGCATATTTCTGGTTTGATGAACTGATTAAGGTGCTCGATAGTGACTCTCCTCCTTATGAGGAGATTATGGACAGAGTCAATGCTCTCAAATTGGCTAATTCTTTCACTCTAGACGCCTCTTTGCAATTGGCTAAGTTAGCGGCTAAGAATTCTGGGTTTGCTATTGTGGCGCGCAGAGCGCTTTGGTTGAAATCTTGGTCGGCTGATGCGTCTTCCAAGAACAAGCTACTAAACATTCCTTTCAAGGGGAAAACGCTGTTTGGTCCTGACTTGAAAGAGATTATCTCTGATATCACTGGGGGTAAGGGCCATGCCCTTCCTCAGGATCGGCCTTTCAAGGCAAAAAATAGACCTAATTTTCGTCCCTTTCGTAAAAACGGACCAGCCCAAGGTGCTACGTCCTCTAAGCAAGAGGGTAATACTTCTCAGGCCAAGCCAGCTTGGAGACCAATGCAAGGCTGGAACAAGGGAAAGCAGGCCAAGAAACCTGCCACTGCTACCAAGACAGCATGAAATATTGGCCCCCGATCCGGGACCGGATCTGGGGGGGGGCAGACTCTCTCTCTTCGCTCAGGCTTGGGCAAGAGATGTTCTGGATCCTTGGGCGCTAGAAATAGTCTCCCAGGGTTATCTTCTGGAATTCAAGGGACTTCCCCCAAGGGGGAGGTTCCACAGGTCTCAGTTGTCTTCAGACCACATAAAAAGACAGGCGTTCTTACATTGTGTAGAAGACCTGTTAAAAATGGGAGTGATTCATCCTGTTCCATTGAGAGAACAAGGGATGGGGTTCTACTCCAATCTGTTCATAGTTCCCAAAAAAGAGGGAACGTTCAGACCAATCCTAGATCTCAAGATCTTAAACAAATTTCTCAAGGTCCCATCGTTCAAGATGGAAACCATTCGAACTATCCTTCCTTCCATCCAGGAAGGTCAATTCATGTCCACGGTGGATTTAAAGGATGCGTATCTACATATTCCTATCCACAAGGAACATCATCGGTTCCTAAGGTTTGCATTCCTAGACAAACATTACCAGTTCGTGGCGCTTCCTTTCGGATTAGCCACTGCTCCAAGGATTTTCACAAAGGTACTAGGGTCCCTTCTAGCGGTGCTAAGACCAAGGGGCATTGCGGTAGTACCTTACCTGGACGACATTCTGATTCAAGCGTCGTCCCTCCCTCGAGCAAAGGCTCACACGGACATCGTCCTGGCCTTTCTCAGATCTCACGGCTGGAAAGTGAACGTGGAAAAGAGTTCTCTATCCCCGTCAACAAGGGTTCCCTTCTTGGGAACAATTATAGACTCCTCAGAAATGAGGATTTTTCTAACAGAGGCCAGAAAGACAAAACTTCTGGACTCTTGTCGAATTCTTCATTCCGTTCCTCTTCCTTCCGTAGCTCAGTGCATGGAAGTGATCGGGTTGATGGTAGCGGCAATGCACATAGTTCCTTTTGCGCGCATTCATCTAAGACCATTACAACTGTGCATGCTCAGTCAGTGGAATGGGGACTATACAGACTTATCTCCAAAGATACAAGTAAATCAGAGGACCAGAGACTCACTCCGTTGGTGGCTGTCCCTGGACAACCTGTCACGAGGGATGACATTCCGCAGACCAGAGTGGGTCATTGTCACGACCGACGCCAGTCTGATGGGCTGGGGCGCGGTCTGGGGATCCCTGAAAGCTCAGGGTCTTTGGTCTCGGGAAGAATCTCTTCTACCGATAAATATTCTGGAACTGAGAGCGATATTCAATGCTCTCAAGGCTTGGCCTCAGCTAGCGAGGACCAAGTTTATACGGTTTCAATCAGACAACATGACGACTGTTGCGTACATCAACCATCAGGGGGGAACAAGGAGTTCCCTAGCGATGGAAGAAGTGATC